>NC_056731.1:307907039-308049539 GCF_019279795.1 Protopterus annectens
AAAAAAAGCAATCGACTTTGTGAAGGTTGCACATATCCTTTCCAGATTGATCAGTCACACCAGAAACGTGAATTTCTTGAGATGTAGACTAAAGTCTTTTAAGTTTAAAATAACTTTATTGCAACTTTTTTAAGGGCTAACATTATATAAATTTAGGAATGTAATTTACTTTGTGATTAAATTTGTGCTGAGTAATTGGAACATTGATTTGCTATGATTTTTTTTCCATCCTGCCATGATGTAATTATTACTTGTCTGGCTGTTTAAAAACATGTGTCTCTGTGTTATATTAATCACTACAGTGTAGGATAGTGTAGTTATGCATACTGTAGTGATCATTAAAATATAGTGTAGTTATGAGTACTGTAATGGCCTTTGCTATGCAATGTAGTTATAAGTGCAGCCATATAGAACTATTATAGTGAATATGAAGGAGTATCCAATGTTTCAGGAAAACTAATACTGTAAAAGGAGATCTGTAAACCCGAATGGGCGTGGCAGCAGAGGGGGTGGGGCGGTGTGGGCGGGGCTTGGGTTTGCACCCCCCTGCAAAAAATCCTGCGGGCTCTCTTGCCTGGATGTGTAGGTCCTAATAACAGATAACAAAGGCAAATACTTTCTTGGCTTAAGCTTCTGTCTCTGAGCTGCAATCCACTGTGCACACTTCAAAAGTCATGCAAAACTAACCATCTTATTTATTAGGTACACTATGAATTTATGAAATGGCTCAGATCTTACTAAGTCATGCAAAACTAACCCATCTTATTAGGTACACCAAGAATTTATGAAAGGCCTCAAACCTTACCAAGTCAACAAGAGGGGTGCTGTGAAACTAGACAGTATTATGGATGCAACGGAACTATGAAGACAAACGGAATGGTTCAATTGAATTAATAAAAGGAACAAAAGCGCTAAATTCTCACAATGCTGTGCGACATACATGAAAACATTTGCTTTGAATGAACCTGGAGAAAAAAGTTAAAGTTTCTGATGGTTTATAGGAAGGCTGTTTTAAATAGCTGGATGGGATATTTTATGAATGTACTTTGACAAACAACCAGACCAAAGATAGAGCTTTGAAGTAAGGTGGCTTTTTGGTCTTGTGAATTAAGATAATGAGATGAATGGTGAATAAATATGTTATAAATAGTAGCCTGCAAAACACACAGACGTGCTCGCGCGCGCGCACACACACACACACACACACACACACACACACACACACACACACACACACTTAAGCACGGAGAAACTCAGACATTGTAAACAGTTCCTTTCAAAGTCAGGTCCGTTCTCCGTGCAGATTAAGTTATTTCTCCTTGCAGAAATAAAGTGCCTAATTCCGTTCTGCTCTCGCAGCAGTTGTTTCCTTGCAGATAGTTCCATTCAAATTCTGCATAAATAAACTCCATTCTTGCTTGCAGCAGTTGTTTCTCCTTGCAGAAATAAAGTCCCTAACTCCGTTCTTGCAGCAGTTGTTTCCTTCCACGGCAGCAATACACTCCGTTCTTGCAGATTAATTTCCCTTGCAGATAGATCCATTCAAACAGCCTGTGAACCCTTGAGCTCAATTCCGACAGGTTGACGGAGCTGACGTCATCGTACACATGATGATGTCAACTGAAAAGCGTGAAAAACATATTCAGCTGAAAAATGCGAAAAACAAATTTAAAACAAAGCTGGAAAAAAATTGGAAATGAAGGGGTGCCACTCAGGAATCGTGGCACCCCATAATTTGGACCCCAAAACTCGGTAAAAACTGAGTTATTCGGTGCGGTTGAGAGGTATGACACACACACACACACACACTCATGCATTGTTTCATGTTCAGTTTTATAAATTTAATTTTCTGTATATTTGTAATTATTCTCCTTAAGGATCTGCATCCAAAATCCCACTCATTCTTTATTTCTTGAACTCCATTCCCATCATCATTTTCCACTTTGAATTATAACCTTCTGCTTGTGTTATGTATATGAGCCTTAACTGTTTAGCTCTAGAATATCCCTTTCAATCAGGTAATCATAAACCACTTTCTTTTGTTGGAAGGCTGAACTTATCCCACTAAACTCTTCCCTCTCTCTCCCAGATAAGTACCTTCAACTGTTTATTAATTATTGTCTACAAATGATTCTGTAGTTGATAAAAGTATGCCTGATCTGTATATAAAACGAAAAAGACTAAAACCATTTTCACTGCTTGTAGCTCTCTTGCCATATCCATAAACAAGAGCTTTTAGTTTTTCAGTTTTTTGCACTGTATTTTGTTTTTCTCTCTTCCAACTTATCCTTAGATACCATAAAGAATCCTTTTTAATCCATACTCCTAATCACTTCATCTTATCTTGTCCCCATAAAGAACTGCTGCTCCAGTTTGTATATGGGTACATAATTTATGGTCATATCTTTTGTTTTATTTTCATTAAATTTATATTCTGAAAAGACTTGAAAGTGTCTCAAAATATTCCACAAAAATGAGATGTCGTTTTCTGGGTTTATGAAGTACAAAAAATATCCTCTGCAAATAAAGCCAGCTTTTCTTGATTGCAATACCAATTATACCCATGCTTTGCTGAGTCCCTGATTTTCTTTGCCAGTGGCTCTATATATAAAGAAAACAATAAAGGGGAAAGAGGATACCCCTGCCTCCGCTGTCCTACTCATAAAATTCCATCCTATTCTGTTGAATGCTTTATCTGCATCAAGACCCAATAAATCAGCAGGGTTTTTTTACATTTTGCTTCCCCATGGATTATTTTATTAATGTTGTCAAATGAAACCTCCCCTCCAAAAAAACACATTGATCCATGTTTATCAATTTTGGCAACACATTTGCCATTCTTTTAGCTGATAGACATAAACACTTTGTAAAATCATGATTTAAAATTGAAATGAGCGGGTGTGATTGGTTTTTACCATCTTTAGGTAATACAGTCACCACATCTTTCTTCCAAAATGCTGGTGTTTCTCCTCCTTTTAAAATGCTGTTAAAACAAAATATTCCATATCTTTATCACTCTCTTCCTTCCTAACTTCCAAAGTTACACAGGGATACCATCTGTTCCTGGAGACTTTCCTGAAGATTGATTATATACCATTTTATAACATCTTCTGTCTTACAGGTTCATAGGTAGGTACTAGGCTATCTGCCCGAGGGCATTTATAAGCCTAGCCAGAGTATGTCGGCTTTCGCCGCCCCATTGATTAATTAACTGATCCTCTGTCAAGCAGAGCCAATGAAGTGATCCCAGGGGTGTATTTTTGGTTACCCATCCACTCGTCAAGGTTTCTCTTGAAGCGTGTTAGTGAGGGGCTCTGCCTGATGTAATTTGGAATTTTGTTCCAAAGCATGGGGAGACTCTGTGACAGGAATCTATCCCTCCAGCATGTTCTATTTATTGTTGTGCCGAGGTTTAGCTCACTAGAGCACATGGCTCACAGTGACTTGGATTTCTTTAGGTGGAGCATGTCCATCAATTCTGAGTTGGACATGGATTTATAAGTCAGGCAGAGATCACCTCTGAGTAAGCGATATACCACTGAGTACAGCCGGAGTTTTTTCAGTCGGGCTGCATAGGACATATGTTTGAGACCAGTAATCCTCTTGGTGAGGTACTTTTGTGGTCTTTCCAGCTGTTAGAAGTGTCTTGTGAGGTACATCCCAAATGAGGCATTGTACTCTATGATGGGTCTAATGAGTGACGAGTAGAGGGGTACTATAACCTCTTTATTTCTAGATGCAAACCCTTTAGTAATTAGATGGGCCACATAGAAGGATTTCTTAACTACTTTGGCAATATGATTGTCAAAGGAGAAATTACTATCTACCTGGGTCCCCAGATCTCTTATTACCTCTTCTGTATTAAGGGGGCTGCCACCTATGTGGTAATTCATGGGTGTTTTGTTTTTCCCAAACGGGATGACTATGCATTTTTTGGCATTTAGCTTGAGGCCATGACTTTGACACCAGGTGTCCATCTCAGTAAGGCCCTTTTGGAGGATGTCCGTGTCAGCCGGAGAGTCAATTATGGCTCCCAGTTTGCAGTCATCAGTGAACTTGGTTAGCCATAGTCTTCCTGTGTTTGCCTGTACTTCTGAGAAGTATATGCTGAACAGTAGGGGTCCTAGGACCGAGCCTTGTGGAACACCACTTGTGACTGGTTTAGAGTTGGACCTGGAGCCAGCTATTCTTACCGTGTGAGTTCTGTCTGTAAGCCAGATGGCAACCCATGTCATGACGTAGGGGTTTATGTTCAGGCTGGTAAGTTTTTCTGTAATACCCGAGTGGGGAATGGTGTTGAAAGCCTTGGCGAGGTCAAGGTAGGCTGTGTGAACCACCTTTCCCTCGTCTATGTCCTTGGTGACTGTCTCAAAGAAGTCAGCCAGGTGTAGTAGGCATGAATTGCCCTTAACAAAGCCGAACTGGGTCGAGTCAAGTGTTTGGAGGTTCCCAATGTCTTTGTTAATGAGTTCCATGATGATGCGCTCCATAGCCTTGCAGACCAGGCTAGTCAGACTTATGGGGCAATAGTTACCAGGGTCAGTTGTGGCCCCTCCTTTGTGGATAGGAATAACCGTTGCTGTGCGCCATTTTATGGGGACATAGCCTATGGACAGGCTGAGGTTGAACAGCGTGTTTAGGTGGAGGGTTAGTTCGTTCTGTAGTTCATGCAAGATGCAGCCTGGGACACCATCTGGTCCCACTGATGCTGTGTTTTTGGCTTTTGAAAGGGCTGTTTTCACCTGTGTGCCTGTGATTTTTGGGACATTACACTTTTCCTGTATTGTTGCAGGCCCTTTTGGAGGTGTGAGGGGGGTAAAGTTTGCACTGAATCTATCTGCCAGGATGTTGGCAATATCAGTAGGTTCAGTATATTTTGTGCTATTTTGCACTAGTTCAGTGCATATCTGTGAGTTGCCACTTAGATTCTTAACATAGCTAAAGAAGGCTTTGTGGTTATCTTTTGAATCCTTGGCTATTTATCTTTTGAAGTTAGCCTTGGATGATTTCATGAGGGACCTCAGTTTCTTACTGATACTGATCAGGGATGTCTTTCCTTCTTGGAATTTTCTTTTTTCTGAGCTAGTTTCCTCCTTCTGTTGTATAGCCTGTTTATTGCATGGGGTTCATCAAACTGGTTTCCTTCTCTTAGAGGAGTGAGTCTTGGTTTTGCTAGGGATGGCACAATCCATGCATCCTTGTAGGTGCTCATAGAGTGCATTTGTAAAGGTTTCTGCATCTTGGGCAGCATTATCCTTTAGCGTGGGGGCTGTGAAACTTACCACCTCTGTCTTAAGTAAGGTGAAGTTTGCTTTAGAAAAGGTTTTTACTGTGGTTTCCTTAGTTGGGGTGGTGGTGGGGTGTGAACATCCAGAGTGATTAGTTTATTGTCTGATCTAACCAGTGACGGATTGACCTCCGATGTGGAACACCTGTCGCCCATGTTGGTGATGACCAGGTCCAATATGTTTTCACCTCTGGTAGGGGAGTTTACCAGCTGATCCAGGGCATTTGAGTTGATGAATTCCAGGAAGCGCTGGGTCTGGGAATTTGTACTCGAGTAGTTTTCCCAGTGAATGGTAGGGTAATTGAAATTGCCCAATATCAGGGTGTTTGGTAGGACCTTCATGTTTTCCAGTGTCTCCAGAAAGGTGGTGTGGTGGTCCTGGGTCATGGAGGGTGATACTGTAGCAGGCCACAATTTGCATTGCAGATTTGCTCGATGTTAGTTGCACATGGATGATCTCAGAGGTATCATGCTGCGCCACTAACCTGCAGGTGTGGGTATCTTGATGAATATGGATACACCCCCTCCTCTTGTGTTTCAGTCCGTGTTCTGTGGCCAAAACGTGTGGTATGAGTTGTAGCCCGGTAGTGCTGGGGTGGTCTCTGGAGCCTTGAACCAGGTTTCAGTTACTGCACAGATGTCGACTTTCTCCATACTGAGGAGTGCTTCGAGCACATGCATTTTGAGATTTAAACTCCTGGTGTTGAGTAGCATAACCCTCAGATCTGAAGTAGTTACTTCATTTGCTCTGCAACCTGTGGGTATCAGATCTGACTTCGGATCCGAGCCGGCAGCTTACCAAGCTCCAAGATCCGAGCTCCTAGCTCCTCCCCTACCCATAATCCCCTGCTACCAACCACAATACCTCAGATCGTTTTTTGCCGTGGCTGAAGAAGCTTTCCCTTTGAAGAGCTCCTGGCTGAGTGAGATCGTTTCTATCTTATCTTCACCAAAATGTTTCAAAATCGTGTGTGTGTGGTAGTAAACCTTTTTCTACCCTTTTTAGTGCTAGTTTTATTTTTTCTGGTACAGTTAATTAGTTTTTTCTTTGTCACGCCCCCTCCCCCCTTAGCGTTTGGGTGTGTGTGTGAGTGTTTTTAACATGGCGGAAGGGCCTAAGGCCATTTTTTCCAAATGTACTGAGTGTGGCCACAAGCTTTCCCCAGCTGATGGCCACACTCAGTGCATTTTGTGCCTGGGGGCAGCCCATCTTTCAGAGGCCTGCCAGATATGTGCGGCCTTTAACCCCCGGGCACTTCAGGATAGGAAAAACAAGCTGATCCTGGCGGGAAAGCTCCCCCAGGAGTTGGCTTCTTCTTCCTCTCCCATTCGGGCTCCGTCTGCCTCAGCGGCCTCGGCGCCCTCTGTTCCCTCAGCTCAACCCGGGACTCAACCTCCCACTTCGGGTTTGAGCTCTGGGGAAACTAGTGCCTCCTCAACTAAGGAGAAGAGGCACAAGGATAAGGAGGGACATAGATCCCATAAAAGGTGGGCCAAGTCTCACCCCTCGGCTCCGCCAACAAAAATAACTAAGTCTCCTTCGGGGGTCTCCGGATCCTTCTCTTCAAGGCTCCGTTCGCCTAGCTTCTCGCCGGAGCCGGAGCAGGAAGATCAGTCTCCCTCGAGGTCGTCGAGGCAGCCCTCCCGGCCCACCTCGACTACCTCCTCCAGGTCAACCAAAAGCATCTCCGAAGCGGATATGGATCGGATGATGCGTCGGTTCTTACAGACCCAAATGCAGATGGGGGTGCTCTTGCCTCCCCCCCCCTCTGGGGGGGAGTGCGGCCCCCATGTTTGCCTCGATCACTCCTTCTCCGACATCGTTTTCGGATCTCGGAGTCATCGGATCCGTGCCCATTCGGACCCAGGGAATTTTCAGCGCCGATAGCGCTGGTCTCTTCGACGCCAACTATGCCCTCGAGCTTGTCGGATCCGAGCTCTCGGGGCTGAGGGCTGAGCATCGGATCTGAGGGAGCTGTTGTATCTTCGGAGCTGTTGGCTTCGGAGCGCACCTCTCTCTCAGCGCCGACTGCTTCAGCTCCGACCCCGATCCCTTCCTCGGAGCCGAGGAGATTGCTCTCAGAGACTGGCGAGGGTGATTCTCCTTCGGCTTTTGAAGTAGTGGAGAGGGTACTGTCGAGATCCTCCAGATCCCTGGTTCGGGCTTTGGATCCACCCATACCCCCACTGTATGAGGGTCTGTCTTCCATCATCTGACCATCGGGACAGCCTACCCAAGCCCTCCAGCTAGTTCCTGTTGAGGAACAACAACCCGTGGATGAGCCCTCCTCGGATAGCCCCACCGAGGAGGTTCCTCGGAAACGTCGGTGTAAAAGGAGACACCTGGACTCCCCCGAGTCCGTTACCACCGACACGGACTTTGATGATAGGGAGGGTTCCCCAAGGTCACCCCCTGAAGATGTCTCCTTTGGAGACATCATGGAAATGTTGCGTATTAGAGGGGGGTGGTCTGCCCAAAAACCTTCCCTTGATGAATCCGTGTTCCTGGAGGCATTTGAGGCAGGCCCATCTACTTCCTGGGTGTCCTCTCCAGCCGACCCCCTGGTGGACTTAATTACCACCAGGGTGTGGAAGGAGCCCGACACCATGGAGCCAATTCCTAGGCCCCCCCCCCACAGATAGGCAATCATGGGCCAAAGGATCCCCTGTTGATGCCATGTTGGCGGCGGCAGCCACCAAGAAAGAACTCGCTCAGGAGAGTTCTCTGGTCCACCCGCCAGATAAAGAATCTCAAGCGTTGGACCAGATTGGGAAGCAGATATTTGCTTCAGCGACCTTTTCTATAAGGGCGCTGAACTATATGGCACATACCATCAGGCTACAGCGAGACTTGATCAAGGAATACGCTGCAGCCCCCCCGGAGTCCATGTCAGTCGGAGACAAGAATGTGTTTACGACACGAATGGCCACTCTGAAATCCATCTCCAATACGTCTATGCGGCTCCTCTCTCATGCTTCGGTGGGAGCCGCTAGAGCCAGCGGAGCAGGGGTCGTCTTACAACGTCACGCCTGGCTCCGTCTTTGCGACTACACTGATCCCTTCAAGGTGTCCTTCGCGAACGCCCCCTTTGACGGTTCTGCTCTTTTCAGCAAGACCGTTCGCGATACGCTGGTCCAAAGCGAAAAGTACGGGAAGACGCGCTCTGCCGTCGGAGTCCGCTTCTCTAGTCCCCAAAGATCCTTCTCCAGGAATCAGAGGGGACAAAAGAAGCTGTGTTTCTGCAAGTCTCAGCAATCCCATCCAGCTGCAGACCACTCGTCCTCTAGAGGCAGAGGAGGACAAGGTGGATGCTGGCCCATAGGCAGAGGGGGGGGCCGCGTAATTTCGGGTCTAGAGAACCTTTCTCGGACAGACCCGCGCAACAGCCCTGAGGGCTTGCCCGACTGTCCCTCTCTGGAGGCAGTCGGGGGGCGGTTGACGGAGCACCTGTCAAACTGGGAGTCCCTTACAACGGATCGATGGGTGCTCCGTATCATTTCCAGAGGTTATTTCATTCCTTTCCTAAATCTTCCCCCCAAAACCAGACACCTCCCCGATGTCCCACCCGATCAGAGGGAGGCAGCGGCTTCAGAGATTTTGAAGCTGCTAAGAAAAAGAGCCATCCAGCCCGTCCCCCCAGATCAGTCCGGACTGGGTTATTACTCAAGGTTCTTTTTGGTGCCAAAGAAAACGGGGGACTTCAGACCCATCGTAGACCTTTCCGCTCTGAACCTGTTTATACCCAAGGAAAAATTCCAGATGGTCACTCTTCAATCTATCCTCCCCCTCCTGCGGGAGAATGACTGGATGTGCTCCATAGACCTCAAGGATGCATACTACCACATCTTAATGGACAGACGATCCAGGAGGTTTCTCCGCTTCCGGCTCGGAGCCAGTCATTATCAATTCAGGGTTCTTCCATTCGGCCTCACTTCAGCCCCCAGAGTGTTCACCAAAGTCATGGCGGTGGTTGCAGCCCACCTGAGACTTCAGGGCATTCAGGTCTTCCCGTACCTAGACGACTGGCTCCTTACCGCGACCAACAGGCATCAGCTCTCTGTAGCGAGATTACGCACTGACTCTAGCCCACAACCTAGGCATTTCAGTAAACCTGCAGAAGTCCTGCCTGTGCCCCACTCAAGCCCTGGAATTCATAGGGGCCAGGTTGGATACTCGAATCTCTCGAGCTACTCTAACATCAGTCAGACTGAACAGCTTGTCTTATCAGGTGTTAGCCCTTCTCCGGAGTCCTTCTCCTCCAGCGGAGTTAGTCCTGAGGGCACTAGGGTCTATGGTAGCAGCGATCGGTCTTTCCCTCCATGCCCGCCTGCGAATGCGAATATTGCAATGGACCCTTCAAGTCCAATGGTCCCTCTTGCTCCACCCGTTGAACACGCCGATACCGCTGAGCAGAGTTTGCAGGGACTCCCTTCTTTGGTGGTTGCATGCATGGGAACTCAGAGAAGGGAGGCCTTTTGTGGTCCCCCCAGTCGAAGCCACGTTGACCACGGACGCTTCTCGCCTCGGGTGGGGGGGGGGGGCGTTGTTCAGGCAGATCTGTTCAAGGCACGTGGACTCCCTTAGAGACCGCATTGCATATCAATGTCCTAGAGATGAGGGCGGTGCTTTTGATGTTGCAAGCTCTCCACGACCTTCTTCCCCTGGGGACTATTGCAATCCAGACAGACAACATGTCTGTAGTCTGGTATATAAACAAACAGGGAGGAACCAGATCCTACCCCCTGTGTCGAGAGGCCATGAGAGTTTGGGAATGGGCGATCTCCACCAACCGTTTTCTGATAGCAACGCACATCCCGGGACGATCCAACATATTAGCAGACAAGCTAAGTCGGGTGCTTCTTACTCCGTATGAGTGGTCTCTGAATCCATCTGTTGCAAAGCAGATCTTCCACAAATGGGGTCAGCCTCGCTGCGATCTTTTTGCTTCTCCTTTAAACACAAAATGCAGCGAGTACTTCGCAATAATTCCCCCCAGAGGGGAAACCCCCAGAGATGCTCTGGTCCATGCCTGGCCTCCCGGGCTCCTTTATGCTTATCCTCCCCTTCCACTCATGATGAAGTTCATTCAGAAAGCCTGTCGGTTGGGGAGCAGAGTAATCCTCATAGCCCCATTCTGGCCTCGGCAGATCTGGTTCTCCTTTCTGCGGTCTCACAGTGTGGCTCCTCCGTGGATTCTGGATCCCAGTCCAGAACTGATATCTCATCCCGCGGATTGCCCAACACCAAACTTGGTCAACCTCAAGCTTGCGGCTTGGCTGATCCAGCTCCATTAATGGCTAGGACTCCCGGTATCTCATCTCCCGTTAAGGCCATTCTGGTTGCGGCTCATAAGCCATCTACCAGAAAACTTTACAACAGTAAATGGAAACGTTTTTCCATTTGGGCCAAAGATAAGGGCTTGGACCCGTTTACTGTCCCTATTCCGACCATCCTGGACTTCCTCTCGTTAATCTTTCGACAGGGAGCAAGCGCTTCTACGGTTAAGGTGCAATTGGCGGCCATCTCCCATTTTCATGTGGGTGATGGCATAGGTTCCTTAGCATCTACAAAGTTGTGCAAAACCTTCTTATGAGGCATCTTCCTTTTAAATCCACCGATAAAGTCTGTGGTTCCCCCATGGGACCTCACTCTAGTCTTGCAAGCCTTGACGAGTCCACCTTTCGAACCTGCAGCCTCAATTCCGTTGAAGTTCTTGTCATGGAAAACAGCCTTCTTAGTGGCTATTACTTCAGCCAAAAGGGTTTCAGAATTACAAGCCTTGTGTATGAAGCCTCCTTACCTTATCTTTCACAAAGATAGAGTGTCCCTCAGGACTAACCCGTCTTTCTTGCCTAAGGTTGCTTCAGAAGCAAATATAAATCAATCGATAAATCTACCAGTGTTTTTTCCAACATTTCAGAACAAGGGAGAATACACATTACACAAATTGGATGTACACAGACAGCTGCATTTCTACTTGCATAGGACTAGAGAGTTTCGCAAGTCGGACCAGTTGTTTGTCTCGTATGCAAAATCAGCCATGGGTAAAGCCATTTCCAAAGTCACTGTAGCAAATTGGATTCATCAGTGTATTATTCAGGGGTATATATCGTCTGGCAAACCAGCCCTGGTTAGTATCCGTGCTCATTCTACAAGATCTGTAGCCACCTCAACAGCCTTCTGGTCTAGGGTTCCAGTGGACGACATATGTTCAGCAGCTACTTGGTCCTCTTCTCATACGTTCATTTCTCATTATAAATTAGATGTGATTTCGGGAAGTAGGGCTTCTTTTGGCTCAGGGTGCTTGAATATCCTTCCGTAAGGACCACCCAGGTTCTTATGAGGTAGCTGGGGACTCTGTCCCACAGGTTGCAGAGCAAATGAAGTAACTACTTCAGATAAAGAAGTTATGTACTCACCATAACGTTCCATCTGAGTAGGTACTTCATTTGTCTGCAACCGACCCCCCCCTGCCATCCCCCGAACCTTTCGGGATTTTCTGATCACCTTTGCAGTTGATATTTCGTGTTTCCAGGTTGGTAAGGCAAAAAAAAAATGATCTGAGGTATTGTGGTTGGTAGCTGGGGATTATGGGTAGGGGAGGAGCTAGGAGCTCGGATCTTGGAGCTTGGTAAGCTGCCGGCTCGGATCCGAAGTCGGATCCGATACCCACAGGTTGCAGACAAATGAAGTACCTACTCAGATGGAACGTTATGGTGAGTACATAACTTCTTTTTTTTGTTAATTGTGCTGTTTATGGAGGTGGGTTTGACTTTTGAGCCTTGCCTAAAAAAGGCACTATGGGGGCAGCAAGAGCCTTGGCCAGTATTCAAAAGCCTAGGGGTGACAGGTGCAAGCCATCTCTTGTGAAGCAATGCAGCTTGTTGAGCATGTCGTCCCAGGCTGACAGACACTGGATCCCCTTTGAATGACACCAGAAGCTTAGCCAATTGTTGAAATTGATCATTTTTTCTTTATACTGAGGTATCATTCTTGGTGAGGGCAGGATGCTACTCAGGGTCAGGGTCATACCAGCCTGGGCTACATGATCAGAGAGCTCTTCCATGTCTTTTTTCACGTAGTCCAGGGAGGTACATCTCAGGTCATTCTCACCAACATGAACAATGACAGAGTCATATTTGTACTTGTTCTGGAGTGACCTGAGTGCTAGTGTTATGTTGCGGATTCTGGATCCTGACAGGCAGCTAACAGTAACCTTCTGCTTGTCCAGCCTAGTGAGTGGGACATCAGTGTGCCTGACTATAGAGTCACCTATTACTAGTGTGTTAGGTATGTTATTTCTACTTAAGGGCTGTGATTGTGCGGCACACTGATTTTGTGTTTTATGTGTTGTCTGGTTTGTGACGGAAAGTGCAGGTTGTTTGGTGTCTGATTTGGAAGTCTCTGATGCTTTTGCAGGTTTTTATTTAGAGCCTCCGAGTATGATTTTGTGTATTTATGTGTATTTTTTGCCAGTGCTGTTTTAGTAGGTCTGTGTGCGGCTGGAGTTGTGGTGCAAGTGTTAACCTTCTCCTCTTGACTGTCTGGTCCAGTCTTGGGTGGAGACAGCTTATCTTCCAATTTGGCTGTATAATTGTATCTGTCGCATATGTTTAGTGTTTTGTGGTAGGAGGAGAGGGTTGTCTGTGTACATGAGGCAGTTGTAACATTGCCTCAGGATACCCAGATTCACCAACTGGACTGGAGAGTGCACCTGAAGTTGCCCTTTGGTCATGCCTGAATAGTAGGGTGAGCTGCTTAGTCGCTTGGTTGATGAGGGGTGAATAAAGAGCCTTGCCCTGCTGGGTAATCAGTGTCAGGGTATATTAGTGCTTGCTATTAGGTCTGAGCAAGTGCTTGGCTGTAAGATGCTTTTTGAGTGCTTAGGTTGAGAGTTAGACTAGTTTCAGGGGAAAAACTGAAGAGGAGACTTAGTGGAGCCGGGAATAATTTAACCATAGCTAACAGGCACTACCCAGTGTGCAACACTGTGCAAACGCTATTTTTATAGTAGAGAAATGAAAGAGATAGAAATTAGCCTAAAATGGCCAATAAACTACTAACTTCTGGGCTGGAACCACTCCTCCAGGGACAGATAGGTTGCTCACAGCTCCCCTCTCTCACAGGTGAACAGAGAAACTTCCTTCTATCCAAGTGAGTTATGGGCAACTCAGAAACTAGTATCACAGGCCTGAATTCAGCACTAGCCTGAAAACTGGACTATACTAGCTTAGAAAGGCGGGAAACAAGGAATTTTTTTTTTTTTTGTTGTTTTTTTGAAAAGATAAGGCAAAAACAATAAAAAATACACTTAAAACAGCTTTAAATGACTACAAATGATTAGAAAAGGCTATCACAGTTTAGTGTGTAGCCTACAACAGTTAAACAAATTATCTAAACAAAAAACAACTTTTTAAAAGTGCAGGCAGTCAAATAAGTACAATATGTGAAAAAAACAAGCTTTTAAATCACAATAAACACTGCAAAGTCTGCGTTTAGGCGGAAAACAGTTAAGTACAGCAAGAAAGTACAGAACACTGATACTTAATCACTCCAAAGTCTCTCTCCTAAGCTAAAAGGCTTGTATCAGTTTAAGGCTTTCTAGTGCTACCCAGTAGGTTAGTTACAGGAAAGATGGGAAACAAGCGCAGATGTGGTCTTTTAAACAAGAAAGTTGAAAGAGATGGACAAACTGTCCAAATGGTCAATAAACTACAATTTCTGGGCCAAGAACCTCTCCTCTCATGGTAGACAGGCTACCTAGTGCTTACCACGCCCACTGATAAGCTAGAAGGCTTTCCTCCAACACAGAAAGTCTTGCGGGGCTCAGAAGCTTACCAACAGTCCTGGATGCAGCAACTCTGTATCTGGACTAGGCTAGTTACAGAAAAGGTGGGAAACAAGTGCAAGTGTGGCTTTTAAACCAGAATGTTGAAAGAGATGGAAAAAAAATGCCCCAACGGCCAATAGCTACAATTTCTGGGCCAGGAACCACTCCTCTTGTGGTAGATAGGCTACCTAATGCTTACCACTCCCACTGATAAGCTAGAAGGCTTTCCTCCAACACAGAAAGGCTTGGGGGCTCAGAAGCTTACTAACAATCCTAGATACAGCAACTCTGTAACCAGACTAGACTAGTTATAGGAAAGGCAGGAAACAGGCACAAGTGCAGATTTCAAACCAGAAAGTTGAAAGAGATGGAAAAAAATGCTCAAACAGCCAATAGCTACAGTTTCTGGGCCAGGGACCACTCCTCTTGTAGTAGATAGACTACCTGATGATTACCACTCCCATTGATAAGCTAGAAGGCTTCCCTCCAACATGAAAAGGCTTGGGGAGGCTCAGAAGCTTACAAAGAGTCCTGGATACAGAAAATCTGTACCTGGACTAGACTACTAACAGGAAAGGCAGGAAACAAGTGCAAACACAGGCTTTTAAATCAGAAGGTTGAAAGAGATGGAAAAGCTTCCCAAACGGCCAATAAACTATAATTTCTAGGCCAGAAACCACTCCTCCTGTGGTAGACAGGTTACCTAGTGCTTACTACTCCCACTGATACAATAGAAGGCTCCCCTCCATCACAGAAGGGCTGGGGGGCTCAGAAGCTTACCAACAGTCCTGGATACAGCAAATCTGTACCTGGATTGCACTAGTTATAGGAAAGGCGGGGACCAAACGCAAAACGGGTTTTTAACCAGAAAGTAGAAAGAGATGGAAAAACTGCCCAAACGGCCAATGAACTACAATTTCAGGACCAAACCCCACTCTTCCCATGGTAGATAGGCTACCTAGTGTTTACCACTCCCACTGATAAGCTAGAAGGCTTCCCTCCAACACAGAAAGGCTTGGGGGGCTCAGAAGCTTACTAGTGGTCCTGGATGCAGCAAGTCTGTATCTAGACCTGACTAGTTACGGGAAAGGTAGAATTTTTTTTTGTTACAGAAAAGCAGCTAAAACAGCAGTAAATACAATTCAAATTGTAGTGCAGGCCAGCACACCCGAGTGTGTAGCAACATTACGGCAAATACAGTTCAAATAAATGCAATTAAATTAACAAATGACTAAAAAACAAGTGCAGAAGGCAGTAAATTAGAAGGCTACTAACAAGCAGTAATAAGTGCAGAGTAAGAGCGACTGAACAGATAACAGCACACAGAAGAGCAACTAAGACAGTTACAGTAAGAGCAGATGAATGATATATATATATATATATATATATATATATATATATATATATATATATATATATAATTTATTTATTTATTTATTTATTTTTTAGGGAAGGAACAGAGCAGAATTAAAAGGCTACAGGGGTTGTCCTTCCCAAATGCTCTCTTTGTACAAAGTAGGAGTGCCTGAAATCAGAATATGATCTCACTGCACTCAGTTGAGTGAGCAGATGAGATGGGCCCAGAAGGAGTATCCAAATACAAATCTACAAGAGGGGTGGACAATTTCAAAGCCACCAATACTAATGCCAAAACAAGAACAGCGAAGGTGGATGGGGAACTAACTGTAGAGAGACAGCCACGACTTCAGTTGTCTTAACTGTTAGTTGATGAGCCTCATCTGTCTCTAACCTTGGCATAATTAAGTCTTCCATAAATATTTCCGTGCATGCTCTTTCTTTATTTTCACATTTCTCTGTTTTACACAAATTTTCATAAAATTTACAAAATATCCTTAATACCTCTACAGGATTTCTCATTATTTTTCTTATTGTAAGCTCCCTAAGTTTGGCAACAACCCTTTTTACTTTCTGTTGTATAAGTTGTCATACTAACAGTTTTATGCTCTGGAATTATTATCAAAAGTAGGTGCTTAACAGCAGCCTTTCTAAACTCATGCATATTATCCAGATACTCACTTATTTTCTCTTTAGCACTCTGCATTTGTTCCTCTTCTTGTTCTTAAAGATTCCCCTTATTATGCATTACTTCAACCTTTCTGAGACCCTCTAAGTAATTCCTACTAATTGTTTACCGTATCACTTTCTCTTTTATTTCTACCTTATTTTAAACTCCATTTTCATTTTATTCCACTCACTACAACTCCTGAAGATAGTTTTTTCTTCCTTAGTAACTCTGGGATAACTTCTACTACCTATTCCTTAAATACCTCTACTTTTAAAAGGTAGAGGGAAAGTGCCAGTGTTTCATTTTAACTTCATTACTTTGTATTTTTATCTTGTTTTTTATCACTGCATGATCTGAAACAGTTATTGGATCTGTGTTAAAGCTTTCAATTAAATGCACATGTTCCTGTGAAATATAATTTCTCTATAGTCTATCCCAATTATTGTATCTTGGGGAATAATATGTAAATTCTGTCTGAGTTCCTACTACTAACTTCACATCTTCCATAACAAATAGTTTCATAAATTTCTTCAGAATTTGATCTTCTTTTGTTATATTTTCCTTTCTAGATCCTCTTTATACATCCTCACTATATGAAATCAAGTAACAGTCCCAGAGTATAAGGTAGATGTGCTGCCACCAGAATGCCCAAAGCCAGCTACTTTAAGGCTCTTACTAGGATACCCAATTATACTTAGTAAAATTAATACTTATACAATTGCTAGTGTTTAACCAACAGCAAGACTTTTAAGAACGGTGAGTCACAGTTCCACTAAATAATAAATGCAAGTACTTTCAAAGGTTAAATATTTTCTAAAAGACCAGCTACAATGAAACATTTAGATATATTTAATAATAAATAAGAAAAAAATGAAAATATTGAATATCTATTTACAATAAACACCAAAGTTTCAATCACAGGAAATATAAAAAAGTAATTGATGGAAAGATTCAGACAGATACAGAAAAAAACAATATTTAGCTAATCTCACTATATATTTTTAACTGACTGAATAATTACTGTTCCCTAGTTAGCTTATTAAAGCAAGGCAAGATGTCAGGTCCAAAAACAGAATGCACACCTCACATCTCTCACTAGTATTCAAATACCATTTCAGTGCTGGCTACAGAATGACATCACATCTGGTCATCTGACTCTGTGGTTCCATCACTACTCTCTCACTAGAAACTGAGCCAGGACCTGGCACTGTTGTGTCACAACACACACATAGAACTTTAGCTAAGGTTTATTACAGCATCTGGAAACTGTAAAACAATTCCACTTCTACCCTTCCTGCAAAAACTAACAAGCCATTCTCTGGCACCCCAGGGTAGCAATTAGTTCACCACTAAGGACAATAGAGCAGGATCCCTGCCCAGGCTTTTCAAAGACATAGGGTCTCTGGCTGCATTTAGACCTGTGAGATAATATCTTTATAGCCAAAACCATGTCATTTAATTCCAGGCTAATTTTCTTAAGGTTAGCTGGGCTGAGCTTATCCCCTTCCTTTCCAGTATCCTCAGTTAAAATATATACTGACATACATGTATATTTCTTTCTGTCCAGTAGGACCCATTGTTGATACATTTTAACACAAGCACCTTTACAAATAAATTTTAACACAAACATCTGTACAAATCAGTTTGATATTCAAATGACAAATAACTCTTAACAAAACTCCAGCTAGCTATGCTGGCATATGTTACTCATGCACTGCCCTACTCATCCTGGCACAGTTGGCACTACCTCACATCCTCACATCTCTCCCACCTTTGAAGACTCAAGCTAGTTTTTCAAGTGACTCTGGAGGAATGTTTCTTGAGAGAAATGAGCCTGTCTGGGAACACATTAACCCATACCCTGTCTTGAAAGCCCATCTGCATTGGCATTACTGACTCCACTATGGTGCTGCACCATCATGTCATATTCCTGCACCTTAATAACTTGGCATTTTGCTGGCTGGCTCGATGTAGCCATGTTAAGTGATTATGGTCTGTAACCATAGAAAATTTCCGTCCATACAGGTAGGGCTGAAGTTTTTGAAGTGCCCATACTATGGCAAGACATTCTTTTTCTACAGCTGCATAAAATTCCTCCCTGAGTTGGAGTCTATGGCTGAGATATACAATAGGGCGCTCTTCTCCTACTGAGGAATCCTGGCTGAGTACAGCCCCCACCTTATGTTTGAATCCACCTGCTCAATAAATTCTTTGCTATAATTTGGACTGACTAGTACAGGAAGTCCCCCAAAGCCCCATTAAGCTTTTGGATTGCCTGCTCACAGGCTGGAGTCCACACAACCTTATCCGGCCTGTTTTTCCTTGTCAAGTCTTTGAGGGGAACAGCTATTATACTATAATTGGGAACAAACTTTCTGTAGTATCTCACTGTCCCCAAAAATTCCCTCATATACTTTTTGGTAACAGAGGCATGCCATGCCTGAATAGCTTCCACTTTGGCAGGTTCTGACCTGATCTTACCACTCCCCACTCTATGTCCCAGGTAGGAGACCTCTGCCTTACCCACCTGACACTTACTGGGCTTAATGGTCAACCCAGCCCTTTGCAATCTGACCAGGACCTCCCTCACATTCTGAAGGTGCACTTGCCAGGAATGGCTGTAGATGATAATATCTTTCGGTTAAGCAAGGGCATAATCTCCTGCTAGGATATGATCTACCAGCCTCTGTAAGGTCCCTAGGGCATTTGCATCCCAATTGGCATTGTTGTGAGCGCATATAATCTGAAAGGCATCACAAAGGCTGACCTCTCTCTAGCAGTGGGAGTCTAGGGCACTTGCCAATAGGCCTTGGTCAGATCAATAGTGGTCATATATTTAGTCCCACCCAGCTGCTCTAAGGCTTTATCTGTCATAGGCATGGGGTAAGCATCTGACTCTGTGTGACTGTTTAGTTTTCTGTAGTCCACACAGAACCTGGTGCTGCCCTTCTTCTTTGGTAGTAGCACCACTGGGGAGGTCCAGGGACTGCTGTACTTCTGGATTACTCCCAGTTCCAACATTTCTTGCATCTTCTCCCTCAGAGTCTATATGAGTTCCTTTGGCACCCTGTAAGGGGCCTACTTGATAGGTCTTTAGGGTCTTATATCCACATGGTGCTGCACCAGGTGGGTGCACTCAGTTTTCCCAGTGAACATGTCCACAAACTCCTGTAACACTGCTCGGATTTCTCAAACCTGAGTACGGGATAGCTGCTGGGGCACATAGGTGTCAGTCTGAGCCTCACCGAGGAGATCAGTCACCAGATCCCCTTCAGACTCCTCCTGCCACCCACTGCAAATATTCAGCACAAGGGCCTCCCTATCATGGTAAGGCTTCATCATGTTAACATGGTAAAGTTTCTGCTCTTGCCTCCTGCCTAGCAGTTGTACCATGTAGCTAACATCACTGACCTTCCCTACCACTTTGAAAGGTCCTTTCCAGGCTGCCTGCAGCTTATTGTGTCTGACAGGAATGAGTACCATAACCTGTGTCCCACAGCATACTCTCGGCTCAAGCATTTCTGTCATACCAGACCTTTTTCTGTTATTGGGCTCCTGCCAAGTTCTCTTAGGCCAAGCCCATGAGCTCCCTAAGCCTTATCCTGAGGTTTAGGACATATGCCACAACAGACTACTTGTGGGATTCACACTCATCCTCCCATCCATCATGAATCAAATACAAGGGCCCCCTCACCCTGTGCCCATACAGCAACTCAAAGGGTGAAAAACCTGTGGATTCCTGGGTACCTCTCTGTATGCAAACAGCAGACTGGGCAAATATTTGTCCCACTCTATCTTAAACTGCTCTGCAAATGCCCTTAGCATGGTCTTCACTGTAGAGTTTAACATCTCCAGAAGACCATAATCTGAGGATGGTATGGGGTCATCTGTAGGAACTTCACCTCACAGCACTCCCACAAACAAGCCAGTAGGTCTGACATGAAATTGTCACCTCTGTCAGTCAGTATTTCTTTGGGTAAACATACCCTGCTGAAAATATCTACCAAAACATTTGCCATCCTCTCTGCCTCAATGGAGAACAGACCCACCACCTCAGGGTATCTAGTAGCATAATCTGCTACCACTAGGATATATTTCTTCCCTGTGGAATTAGGGTACTTAGAGGTCCCACAATATCCATAGCTACCCTCTGAGATGGCTCCTCCCTCTCAGACAAAGTCACCAAAGGAGCTTTGACCTTGTCTCCTGCCTTGCCTGCATTTTGGAACTGCTCACGGGTTCTGCAGTACCCAGTTACTTCTCTTGCAATCACAGGGCAATGAAAGTTCTGCATAATATATCTTTTGGTACTCTTTTTGCCCATATGACCTGCAAAAGAAATGTCATGAGCTATGGCTAGAAGTCCCAGATGGCTCTGGGCACTACCAGCTGCTGTATTACCTTACCTCTAACCCTCCCACAGGAGTCCACTGTCTATACAGTAACCCTTTGTTCCAGTATACAGACTCCCCTTTTCCTTGAGAATCAGGTGCCTCCTTAGCTACCTCCCTCAAGCCGCATAATGTAGGATCCGAGAGCTGAGCCTGTCTCAACTCTACCATTGTGACCCTTCCCAGCTTCCCTTCCATGGATGTCTAGTATCTTCTGACAGTGGTGCCTGTCTGTCAGCCTGGGTACTTTCACTCAACTCTGTCCTTGCAGTCACCCTGTCCAAGGGAACATCAGTACCTATCAGCAGCTGTGGCTCACCTTCAGGCTCACTGCTACAGTGTAGCTCCCTCCCTGAAGTAGCCATATCACCAGCCCCAGCTTCAGGTGTGAGGTATGTCTGGGTCTACCTTAGGCTACCAGACACACATGCCTGTCTCCAAGCCTGACTGCATGTAACTACATGCACACAAGGTACTGCATTATCAAAATCATTCCCTTTCAAGTCATCTGCAGGGATGTCTTCAAACACACCTACTATCTTGCTTCCTTTTACACCCTCCCAGTCAAGGTGAACCCTGGCCAAAGGTATTTTGGAATGGGGTCCCTCCTAAAGCTGTGACTGGAGTGGACTGCTCAAGCAAGTACTGCTCCTCTTTAACCACTGCAGGCTTCATGATGGTTATGTCAGAGACTTTGTCGCTCTTGTGTTTTCTATCCACTAAGATAGGATACAAACTCCGGTGATAGTTTGGTACCCCTGTTGTCTCCAGACAACTTACCACTGGCATGTTTTTATTCCCTGTTGCTGGCTCCCTCATCTTTTGTTCCCCACCTTGCTTCAGTGGACATTTGTATGCTACATGTTCCCACTGGTTACATTTAAAACATCTAAACCCTAATCCTGGCCATGTACCTGAACTAGTAGCTTCCCCTGTTACTGGTAGACCCTGTTGGGGTGATTTAGGCTGCCCACCATGGGTTCCCTTATATCCATATGCAGCACTGTCATCTACTTCTTGTGCAGTGGTACCATGCTTGCCAGATAGAGATCTCCTTTTCTCCCCAGGTCTATATTAGAACATCGAAGTTACAAAACTTTGACTGTTCTAATAATGAACCCTGTTCAGCGAAAGCTGAAAATATTGAAGCAACAGAAAACCGATTTTTTTTCCTTTAGAAAGAATTCAGTTGTCCATTTCTGTTGCTTCGGTATTTTCAGCACTGTGGTGGAAAGTAACGGGTCAGGTTCAGGTAAGTGTGCGATTGAGTGCAGGTTAGGGTAGTTAGGGTTAGGGTGCGGGTTAGGTATGTGTGCGATTGTGTGGACGTGAGGGTTAGGGTGGGTTAGGTGAGTTAGGGTTAGGGAATGGGTTAGGTATGTGTAAAATTGTGTGGACATGAGGGTTAGGGTGGGTTAGGTGAGTTAGGGTTAGGGCACGGGTTAGGTATGTGTGCAATTGTGTGGACGTGAGGGTTAGGTAAGCTAGGGTTAGGGCGTGGGTTAGGAAAGTGTACGATTGTGTGGCTGTGAGGGTTAGGGCGGGGTAGGTGAGTTAGGGTTATGGCGTGGGTGAGGTGAG
Organism: Protopterus annectens; assembly: GCF_019279795.1. Taxonomy (NCBI): domain Eukaryota; kingdom Metazoa; phylum Chordata; order Ceratodontiformes; family Protopteridae; genus Protopterus; species Protopterus annectens. Next base: position 307,929,156 of record NC_056731.1, read on the forward strand.
TGTGCGATAGTGATGGACCTTAGGGTTAGGGTTTGGGTTAAGGTAAGTGAATAGTTAGTGGTGTGTGTATAGTTTAGTGTAGGGTTAGGTGAAAGAGTTTAGGTATATGTGTGTGGATTGCTGTTTGTTTGGTGTGCTTGTGTTGTGTGTATGTGTTTTGGAACAGCAAATTATTCGCTGTTCTGTATGTTCATGTTTTCAGCTTTTGCTGAATAAGGTTCGATATTTGAACATTCAAAGTTCTGAAACTTTGATGTTCTAATATAGACCCTTTCTCCCCAGATCATTTGCAAAGTTAAACTCCCAGTCTGCCAACCAGATTCTCATGTCCTCAGGCAAACTGCTAAGGGCTTGTTCCCTCACCAAATGATCTGCCAGTCTTTCAAAAGCGGTGAACTGACACCCACTCACCCACCTATGAAAATACACTTTCATCTGCCCTACATTTATGCTCACGAAATGTTTTTCTGTAAACTTCAAGTAAACTTAAAACATTCCAATATTGTTTAACCTTGTCATAATTTAAACAATCAGTATCAGACAATATAGAAACAGTAGCTATAGCTTTACCATGGAGTAAGGGGATCATAAACCATATCCAGAGCCCTTGGTCAGCGTCATACTGTTTACATACTGTTTCAAAGATATGAATAAAACTATCAAAATTATTAACTTCTTTATACCGTGGAAGAAATTTACCGACCTTTGTTTCTTCTGGGGTATGGTTATTCCCTTTTCCCATTAACTTCATGTTCATGTTGAAGAGTCAACATGTCCCTCTTATGCTGATGCTGCTTCTCAGTTTCTTTGGCCTCCAAATGCCGCAGTCTCTCTGCCAATTCTAATTCCATATCTGTTGCCTCCAGTTCAAGTCTCTCTAACTCCAGATGGGTTTTTAAGTTCTCTGAGGAAAAGGTGAACTGTCCTGTTTCTGAGGGCTACACATCTCACCAGACTGGTTGTCTTACTAGTTCCTGATCTGTTCTGCAGCTGTGATTAAGGCTGATATAATTTCTTCTTTAGTCAGGTCGGTATGCATCAGTCCTTTGGATTTGCACACCTTAGCCAACTAGTTCACTGTCAGCTTGCCATAATCCTCTTCTAACATCTTTGCCAGCTTTCCCTGACTAAAGTAAACTAAAAAAATAAATAAAACTGTTGTGAAAAATGAAACTCTGTATATTTACCTTGTGGCAGCTGAGGGTACACACACCTTTGGTAACAACTGCTTACAGGCTGCAGAAGTTCAATTAATATCCACATCACTGTGCAACAATATGTGACACCCCCTCCTCTGGGCCAGTGATCAAGAAGCATCAATCCTCACCACTGACACTGGTGGGGAACATTCACTGTGAGAAAAATAGATACACACACAGTATTTCAGATGCAGCCCTTGGCACCAAGGTCAATTTCCTTAAGAGCACACAGAGAATGCACACTTCAGTCCTGGGGCTGGGCTTTCTCTGTAGGCCCCAAATAAAACTCCCTGCTGACACCTATAGACCTGATTCCTTAGCCAGGTGTTCCAAGTCAAGTCCTCCACCACCCTCTCTATGAAGCCAGTGCTTTCAGTGTTCCTGTTCAAAGTATCTGTCATACGCACTCTCTTTAAAATTTGATTTTCACACACACACACGTATACACATACACACACACACACACACACACACACACACACACACACACACACACACACACACACACACACCTGGGAAAGGCTGGCACAGCTTACCCACTCTGCCACCTCCACTCAGACTATAAGGTAGATTTTCTGCCATCAGAACACCTGAAGCCAGCTACTTGAAGGATCTTACTAGGGGTAACTAATTAGACTTAGTAAAATTAATACTTATACAATTGGTAGCATTTAACCAGCAGCAAGACTTTCAGGAATGTGAAGTCACAGTGTCACTAAATAAATGCAAGTGCTCTCAAAGGTTAAGTATTTTTAAAAGACTAGCCACAATGAAAGATGTAGATGTGTTTAATAATAAATAATAAAAAAATGAAAATACTGAATCTCTATTTACAATAAACACCAGAGTTTCATTCACAGGAAATATAAAAAATACACCAATGGAAAGACTCAGACAGATACAGAAAAAAGCAACATTTAGCCAATCTCACTGTATTTTTAACTGACTGAACAAATTACTGTTCTGTAGTTGCTTACCAAAGCAAGGCAAAATGAAAGTGGATGAGTGTCTTGTCAGGTCCAGAAACAGAGTGCACACCACACATTTCTTACTAGTATTCAAATACCATTTCAGCAGGGTTGCCACCTTTTAACAAGGGCAAAGTGGGACATGGGGGTGTGGTCAACATGATAGGGGTGTGGCCAACATGACACTGGCCACACCCCCACCACGACATCACCAGAGTTGTTAAAGGAGATGCAGTATTAGTTATGGATGCAACATTGTGACATTACAGCATACTGAAAACTCAAACCATTTAAATGAAGTGAACTATTTATTACTGCACACACACTAATCGGTTGTAACAATAAACTTTAAAGGAATTAAAAACACACTACTCATTAAACAGACACTTGTTTATTTAAAAAGTAAAATTCATAAACCATCCATTGCTATTCAGAAAGAAAACTTAAAAAATCTACATACCACATACAAGCCAAGTATAAAATTAAGACTGTCAATTAAAGCTAAAGCGAAGAACACAAAACTACATACCCTAGTACAAATTAATGCTAAACAAAGAAAAACACAAAATTACCAATAAATCACTTTTTTAAAAGTGTATTTTGAATTTGATTTTATGGCTTGAAGAAGGGCCCGATTTGAAATAATATTCGAGTAAAAGTCACAACATTTCATCCGGTAATTTACACTCATCATGAGTTCAGCTTTTAACAAGTCCACACTACATCGGTTTCGCACATCTGTCCATTTACCTTTCACCAGTGAAAAAACTCTTTCTGCAAATGCTTTGAGGGTGGTATAGATAAAACCCTAGCAATTACCGGATAGAGTGTAGTCAGTTCAGGCCCTTCTTTGAAAAGCTTCAGCCACTTCTCTCCTGGGGTCAAGCTTGTGTTACATAACTGTTCGAGAGAGGGCCTAATTGCCAAGTAGTCCCTAAAAAGATAATCTTCATCTACATCCTGCAGACTCAGGGCAGTGGTCACATTCAGCAAATCACTGAAGGCAAAGGGCTCATTTAAAGATAATTTAGATAGTGTAAACAAGTAGTTGCTTTCAGTATAATCAAACCACTGCTCTAGGTATTTCACTGCTGTCTCCAAGAAAACAATAAAGTCTCTTTTCAGTTTGTTAGCAGAAGTGCTGTCTAATGTGCTCATAAGTGCCCTAAGTTTCCTCCAAAGAAAGCACCTTCAGCTCTTGCCTGCAGTTTTGCTTGAGAGAGACCATTACACAATAAGTTTCCATGGCAGTAAGTGCTGATTTTTCTAATGTACTTATGTGTTCATTAAAATCGACAAGAACAGCACAGAGAAAGTGCAGATAGTACTGGGGCAGTGTAGGCAATTCATTCTCACCATGCTCGTTACCTGAAAAGTACACCATATCTGCCGGGGGTCTCCTCTTCTCCTGAGAGAGGAAATAGGACTGGAGCACTGGGAGATTTTTAACTACTCTTTCAATGGCTGGGAGTAGTGACAGCCACCTTGTTGGCACATGTCTTAACAGACTCTCAAATTCCATGCCACAAAACTCAAAGAAGTCTTTCAAGTCTCTGGTCCTTGTGGCAGAACCAGAAAAGTGGCTGAAAAGTCTCATTACAAATGCTTCCACATCGTATGGTAGTTGTGCTGCAGCTTTTTTGGCTGCATTGTGAATAATATGGGCAAGACAGTTAGCTTTCTGGAGTGATGGGCACTTTTCTTTTAATCTGGTATACACACCAGATTTCTTCCCATAGTTCACACTGGCATTATCAGCCCCATAAGCTGAAATATGGTTCCAGGGCAAGGAATGCCTTTCCATAATGTTGGAAATTTGCTGTGAAATAGCCTGTGCAGATTCGTCAGGGTCTTCATAGAAGTCCAAAAGGCCATTCCCACCCCTTCTTCTTTAGAAACACAACAAGGGAAATAATTTTATGTTCCCTTGTTGGAAGCATCTGATGAAATTGCAAATGAAGTACCTGGTTTTTGAAGGTCATGCAGGAGGCATTCCAATGAGTGTGGTCCCAAAACATTTTCAACTATGGCTTCAGCCTTGGTTCTGCCACAAGATAGTTTCTTTGCAGTGTCTGAGTCACTGTACAACTGGCTGGCCAACTTTACTGCACAGTCCAAGCTGTTATATGAAATATTGTGCTTAACAGCATGGAAAACCTCAGAGGCTTCTGCTGCAATGATTCTAAGTTCTGGTCCCTCAAGGTTTGCATTCCTTGCCCACTTTGTCATCAGGTGAGTGGATTTAGCTTGAAGAATGGCAGTCTTATGTTGTTCAGTTGCCTCATGTCGTGCGACATCATTTCTTCCACCGTGGGTCACTAGAAATTCTCTTGCAGTACCTGCAGAATGCTTTGACATCAGTGCATCTCTCGATCCAGTCAAATTCTGTTTTCCAAACGTCCTGCCACTTGCACATTCTCTTGCTGCTGGTTGACTGTGATGAAGCTGCTGCTCTCTTCATGCTTGAATCTGTACTTACCTGATATGCAACATATTGACCAACACTGTTAGTAGGGTTCAGTAACATATTGCTGCACAGCACAAATGAACTGGCTTAATTGGCACAAAAATCTGGCTCGGAAAACATTGCCATGTGAAAGAACTGGCTCGAAAAACATTGGCATGCGAAAGAACTGGCTCGAAAAACATTGGCATGCGAAAGAACTGGCTCGAAAAACATTGGCATGTGAAAGAACTGGCTCAAAAAACATTGGCATGTGAAAGAACTGGCTCAAAACACATTGGCATGTGAAAGAACTGGCTCAAAAAACATTGGCATGTGAAAGAACTGGCTCAAAAAACATTGGCATGTGAAAGAACTGGCTCAAAAAACATTAGCATGAAAGAACTGGCTCAAAAACATTGGCATGCGAAAGAACTGGCTCAAAAACATTGGCACACGAACTGTCTTGAAAACATTGGCACATGAAAGAGCTGGCTTGAAAAACATTGGCATGTGAAAGAACTGGCTCGAAAACATTGGCATGTGAAAGAACTGGCTCAAAAACATTGGCATGTGAAAGAACTGGCTCGAAAAACATTGGCATGTGAAAGAACTGGCTCGAAAAACATTGGCACAACTGTCTTGAAAAACATTGGCACATGAAAGAGCTGGTTGAAAACATTGGCATGTGAAAGAACTGTCTCAAAAACATTGGCATGCGAAACTGGCTCGAAAACATTGGCACTAACTGTCTTGAAAACATTGGCACATGAAAGAGCTGGCTTGAAAAACATTGGCATGCAAAGAACTGGCTCAAAAACATTGGCATGTGAAAGAACTGGCTCGAAAAACATTGGCATGCGAAATAGAGGAATGGAGCAAAAAGAGTTTACAAACAGTTTAAGGTCAAATAGTAAATGAGGTAATGTATGGGGCATTTTGGCCATTGAAGACTAACATTAACACAGCTTGTAGAAAATGAAATGCATTATTTTACCACTGAACATGCCCACCACACCCCACAAGACAAAAGTTAACCATATTCACTGAACCAAAAACAGTAAAATGAATGACAATGCACAGTGGATACCATAGACCTAATTTAGCTTTTGACCACAGCAGTTAAGAAATGTATGGCACTAATTTACACAGCGCAATGATCTATTAATAAACATGCCCAACAGCAGCACTGGTCATAATCTGATTATAATGAAAATAGTAAATAAGTATGTTGAAGACATCACTAAAACACAAAATAAAAACTTTGCTACTTAGACAAACTACCCTGTAACATGCTTTAGCACAATCTGAAATACATTGCATTAACTTCAGAGCATCCATCCACAAACCAATAAAAATAAATGGTAAAAAAGTCCAAACATTTTAACTTTTAAAAATACTTCTTGCAAGAGAAGTAACAAACTACAATGTACAGCAGACTCCATGGGCTCCTTTTACCTCAAAACATAGCAATTAATCCAGCACAGCAATGCAATAAACAGGCCCAAGTAAAAGTAACACACCCATATTCACATTACAAGCAAAACAGTACATTTTAACCTTATTAAAAATGCATAATAAATTAAATGCACACATTTACAAGTATAAATGAAAACAATCTTGAAACAGCTTTGGCAAATTGGCAACGTGTACCTACTAGAATAATAAATGAATTACATTAACTGTTAACATTCCCCTCAAAAGGTAGACTTGTACCACAGACATGGACTTGCAGGAACAGGAAAAGTTACCTAAACAGTATATCGTAACTTCCTGAAAACAGCATTATAGTGCATATTTCCATACAAAAAATACAAACTATGCTCAAACAATTCCTATATGCATACAGACAATACCCAGAAAAAGCTACGACAATAGAAATGCATCACACTAAGTTTATATTTCACTGCCCCCAACAGAAACAAACAACTTCTATACACAGTTCAGCCTTTTAAAAGTAATGCTTCCAAATCATACCCCCCAAGCATAATAACAATTACATATACATTCAGGTTTTATCTCTTTAAAAACTACTACACAAAATATTAAACTAACTACTACAGATTTAAATATTAACAGACTGCACCCACCATCTGCCTTTAAACATTAAAAAATTAAACCACAATATATTCCCATTTTAAACTAGTACAACAGTCTCAAAATAACCACTGCACAGATTTAAATACTACATACTACATCCCCATCTACCTCTAAACATTAAAAACTTAAATAAAGCACACTATTCCCATTTTAAATAACTAAAGCCACAAAATGCAATTATCTACTTACCACTCAGTTATTGCTGGGCTGGCTGGCTCCCTTGCTGGCTGGGCTGGCTGGCTGGGCTGGCTGGGCTGGCTCCCTTGCTGGCTGGGCTGGCTGGGCTGGGCTGGCTCCCTTGCTGGCTGGCTGGCTCCCTTGCTGGCTGGCTGGCTGGGCTGGCTCCCTTGCTGGCTGGCTGGGCTGGCTCCCTTGCTGGCTGGCTGGCTGGGCTGGCTCCCTTGCTGGCTGGGCTGACTCCCTTGCTGGCTGCCTGGGCTGACTCCCTTGCTGGCTGGCTGGGCTGACTCCCTTGCTGGCTGGCTGGGCTGGCTCCCTTGCTGGCTGGCTGGGCTGGCTCCCTTGCTGGCTTGGCTTCAATGCTGGCTTCAATGCTGGCTTCAATGCTGGCGAAAAATTCAGATCTTTTGTCCGGGCTGCTATAGAGCTTAGTGCTCTACAGCTGCGACCTTTATGTGGCTCTTCACAAGAAGTTCCCGCCCCCTACAAATAGCTGCAGCCAATTACTGTGCTGCATTACCACCCGGACCTAGCAGAGAATCCTCTAACTGCAGGTCCGGTGGTGACGCAGTCAAGATTGCCGTGGAAAAACCGGAAGTATTTTCGGCTTTTCCGTGTCCATTTTAAAATGCAAGCGCAAAGGGGAAAAACGGGACTTTTAAAGTCCCACGCTTGGTGAGCGCGGGAAGCGGGATGAGAGCACTCAAACCGTGAGTGTCCCGCTGACAACGGGACGGGTGGCAACCATACATTTCAGTGCTGGCTGCAGAATGACATCACTTTTGGTTACCTGACTCTGTGGTTCCCACACTACCCTCTCACTAGAAACTGAGCCAGGATCTGGCACTGATGCGTCACAACACACACACATAGAACTTTAGCTAAGGTTTATTACAGCATCTGGAAACTGTAAAACAATTCCAACACTTCGACCCTTCCTGCAGAAACTAACAAGCCATTATCTGGCACCCCAGGGTAGCAATTAGTTCACTTCTAAGGACAATAGAGCAGGATGCCAGCCCAGGCTTTTCACAAACATTGCATCTCTGGCTGCATTTAAACCTGTGAGATAATATCATTATGGCCTAAACCAAGTCATTTAATTTCAGGCTAATTGTATTCATTTATTTATTTACATTTGTTGATCGGGAATGTCCGACTGGACGCAGGTCCATTTTCAGCAGAGGCCCGGGGAGAAAAGCTCCACAAATTAAAATATTACAGCCATAGTTACAGATGAAGAATCCTAGCAATTATAATATTACAAACATAGTTACAGATGAAGAACATAGTACATTCAGTAGATAACTAGCATCTGTTGCATCCACGAAGTCATAGCAGATATTAACAATTGTTACAATAAGAAGTTACTGCCATATAATAAGTAGATAGGCATGGATGTATCAGAGCTTGCTGTAATCAAAGGTAGTTTATGGGGTGGAAGAGAGGTAGAGAGTAGATGGAGTGGGAGATGTTAGAGGGGAGAGTTACAAGGGCATAGCCAGCATGTTTTTAGGTAAGTAAAGCTTTGAAGTGGGTGCATGATGGTAGAGAGGTTATTGTGGGGGGGGTGTTCCATAATTTGACTATAGCGCTGTAGAATAGTGCTTTTCCAGCAGTGTTATTGGCTCTAGTAACCTTTAATTGATTTTTGTTGCTGGATCGTAGTGGTCTGGTGGTGAGATAGGGTTGGAGTAGATACTGGAGGGATGGGACCTTTAGAGGATGGTTAACCAGTTTGTGGGCGAGTGAGAGTTGATACAATTGAAGGAGGTGAGGGAGTTCTAGCCAACCTAGTTCAATAAGTGAGACAGTGGTGACTGTGGTAGGATGCCCCGGTGGTGAATTTGGCAGTTTTGTTGTAGCAGGTCTCGTGTTTATTTAGATTGCATTGCCTTAGGTTGGTATATATTGGAGAGGCATAAAGTAGGGTGGAGATAAGGTGTGACTTTGCAACTGAAATCCTAGCTGCTTTGGAGAGGAGTTGCTTATTTCTGTATAAGGCTCCTAGTTTTTGGTGGACTTTGTTATGGTCATGGATATGTGAATGTCAAATTTGAGATTGTTGTCTATTTCGACTCCTAGCAATTTGGTGAGATCTGTTGGGTGGATAGTGGTGTTGTGTTTTGCTGTGATGTTAAAGTCAGAGTTGTTTTGAGTATGTTTGGTGGGTTTGAAGATGAGAAGTTTAGTTTTGTTTGGGTTGAGTATTAACTGGGCATCGGATAGTCAAGTTTCAACAGAGGAAAAGGCATCCTGTGTGACCTTTTGCAGTTCGGGTAGGGACTGGGCTGAGCAGATGATGGCTGAGTCATCTGCATATTGTATGAGTGTGCCATGTTTGGTGGCAGAGGCTAGATTATTTGTGAAAATAGAGAAGAGTAGGGGTCCAAGGATTGTTCCTTGGGGAACACCAATAGAGACATGTAGTTGGGGAGATATGTCATTTTGCCATACAACAGATTGCTGGCGGTCAGACAGGTAACTTTGAAACCAGTTGGTGACTGATTGAGAAAAGGATAAGTTACTGAGTATAGAGAGGAGTTGTTTGTGTGGGACCATGTCAAATGCTTTAGATAGGTCTAGGAAAGTAGCAGAGGAGAGATGGCCATTGTTTTTATGGTGAAGGATTGTGTTAGTAAAAGAGAGTAAGGCAGTGGTGGTGCTATGGTTTTGTCAGAAACCATGTTGAGTATTAGAAAGGAGGTTGTTAGTAAGGAGGTAGTCTGAGAGTGAATGCATCTCTCTAGTATTTTGGAGAGTAGAGGTAGAATCGATATGGGGCGGTAGTTGGTTAGCTCTGTGGAGGGGCCACCTTTGTGAAGGGGAATGATGTGTGATATTTTCCATAGTGTAGGGACAAAGCATTCTGACAGAGATCAGTTAACCATGATGGATACTAGGTTGGCTAGGGCGTCAGCTGCAATTTGTAGGAATTCACTTGGGAGGATGTCTACTGCTAATTTTGTGGGTTTAAGTTTAATTAAGAGTTTTCTTATGTTGGAGGTAGGAATGGGAGAAAATGAGAAGAGTGTGGGGAGATTACTGGGTGAAGGTGTGGGGTGTAGGGGAGGGGGCTTGAGTTGTCTAGCTAGTGATAGTACGGTTTGTGTGAAGTGTGTGTTGAATGAGGTAGCAATATTTTCTGAGGAGTGAGGAATGTTAGGTGTAGGGGTACTGATTTTACCTGAGTGAAGGGTGGAGTTTATGGAGGTCCAGAATTGTTTGGGGTCGTGTTGGGAGGAGCTGAGGGCAGACTGGTAGTATTGGATTTTGTCTTCCTTTATTAGCTTTTAGACTCTATTGCGTAGTTCTAGGAATTTCTGTCTAGCTGAGCGGGTTTTGGTTTTGTGCCAGTGTTCCCAGGCTTTATCTCGGTTTTTCATTTCTGACCTAGTGGTTTTCTGTAGCCATGGGGAGAGTTGGGCTTTGGTTCTGGTAAGTCTTATGGGGGCATGGTTATTTAGGATGCTTAGGAAGGTAGTATTGAAAAATTGGACTGCGTCATCTAGGCTGAGGTAATTTAGAGGGTGCCAGTTACATTCTTTGAGGGATGAGATGAATGTGATTGGGTTAAAGTGTATTTTTTTACGTATTTGATGGTAGATGGCAGGTTTAACTTGGTATAGGTGTTTTTGAGTAGGAATGTTGGGGAATGATCACTGAGGCTATCTGACAGGCAGCCTGCTATATAGGACTGGGGAATCTTGCTGACTAGTTTCCATTCCAGGGTAGTGTGCTTGTTGGAGTTATTTATTCTGGTTGGTGACTGGACTAGTTGGGTGAAGCCATGAAGGTTTAGATGCTCCATCTCCCCCAAGAAACTATAATTTTAGGTGATTTCAATATTGACTGGCAATCCTGTTCTGGCAACCATCCAACCCATCATGTAAACCTTCATGGCTTCACCCAACTAGTCCAGTCGCCAACCAGGATAAATAAAAACTCCAGCAAGCACACTACCCTGGATTGGATACTAGTCAGTAAGAGCCCCCAGTCATATATAACAGGCTGCTTATCAGATAGCCTCAGTGATCACTCCCCAACATTCCTACTCAAAAAATACTTATACCAAGCTAAATCTGTCATCTACCATCAAATACGTAAAAAACTAAACTTTAACCCACTCACATTCATCTCATCCCTCAAAGAATGTAACTGGCATCCTCTAAAGTACCTCAGTCTTGATGACACAGTTGAATTTTTTAATACTACCTTCCTGAGCATCCTTAATTACCATGCCCCCATAAGAACTTCCAGAATCAAAGCACAACCCTCCCCATGGCTACAGAAAACCACTAAGTCAGAAATGAAAAACAGAGATAAAGCCTGGGAGCACTGGTGCAAAACCAAAACCCCCTCAACTAGACAGAAATTCCTAGAACTACGCAACAGAGTCAAAAAGCTAAAACAGGACAAATTCCAATACTACCAGTCTGCCCTAGACTCCTCCCAACACAGCCCCAAACAATTCTGGTCCTCCATAAACTCCATCCTCCACCCAGGTAAAGTCAGTACCCCTCCTCCTAACATCCCTCACTCTTCAGAAAATAGTGTTACCTCATTCAACACGCACTTCACACAAACCATACTTTCACTAGCTAAACAACACAACCCCCCTCCCCTCGAACCCACACCTTCAACTAGTAATCTCCCCACTGCCTTCTGTTTTTCTCCTGTACCTACCTCCAACAGAAAAAAAAATCTTAACTAAACTTAAGCCCACCAAATTAGCAGCAGACAACCTCCCAAGTGAATACCTACAAATCACAGCTGATGCTCTGGCCTACCCAGTATCCATCTTGATTAACCGATCTCTGTCAGAAAGTTACATTCCCACACTGTGGAAAGTATCACATATAATTCCCCTCCACAAAGGCGGACCCTCCACAGAACTAACCAGTTACCGCCCCATAGCTATTCTCTCTCCACTCTCCAAAATACTAGAGAGATGCATACACTCTCAGGTCTCAGACTACCTCCTTATTAACAACCTCCTTTCCAATACTCAGCATGGTTTCCGACCAAGCAATAGCACCACCACTGCCTTACTCTCCTTCACTAACACTATCCTTTAGCATAAAAACAATGGCTATCTCTCCTCTGCTACTTTCCTAGATCTATCTAAAGCATTTATCATGGTCCCACACAAACAACTTATCTCTGTCCTCAATAACCTATCCTTCTCACAATCAGTCACCAACTGGTTTCAGAGATACCTGTCTGACTGCCAACAATCCATTGTATGGCAGAATGACATATCTCCCCAACTACCTGTCTCCATAGGGGTTCCCCAAGGATCCATCCTTGGACCCCTACTCTTCTCTGTTTTCACCAATAATCTAGCCTCTACCACCAAACATGGCACACTCATACAATACGCAGATGACTCAACCATCATCTACTCAGTCCAGTCCCTACCCAAACTGCAAAAAGTCACACAGGAAGCCTTTTCCTCTGTTGAAACTTGGTTATCCAATGCCCAATTAATACTCAACCCAAACAAAACTAAATTACTCATCTTCCAACCCACCAAACATACTCAAAACAACTCTCACTTTAACATCACAGCAAAAGACAACACCACTATATACCCAACTGAACACACCAAATTGCTAGGAGTGGAAACAGACAATAAACTAAAATTTGACATTCACATATCCATGACCATAAAAAAAGTCCACAAAAAACTAGGAGCATTATACAGAAATAAGCAACTTCTCACCAAAGCAGCAAGGATTTCAGTAGCAAATTTCCACCTTATCTCCACCCTACTCTATGCCTCTCCAATATATACCAGCCTAAGGCAATGCGATCTAAACAAGCTAGAGACCTGCTACAAAAAAATCGCCAAATTCGCCACAGGGGCATCCTACCATAGTCACCACTGTCTCTCACTTGCTGAACTGGGCTGGCTTGAACTCGGTCACCTCCTTCAATGGTATCAACTCTCACTCACCCACAAACTAGTAAACCATCCACTAAATGTCCTATCCCTCCAGACTCTACTCCAACCCTATTGCACCACCAGACCACTAAGATCCAGCAAAAAAAATCACTTGCAAATCACTAAAGCCAATAACACTGCTGGTGAAGCACTATTCTCTTGCACCATAGCCAAATTATGGAACTCCCTCCCACCCACAATTACCTCCATACCATCATGCACCCACTTCAAAACTTTACTAAAAGCACACCTAAAAACATGCTGGCTATGCCCTTGCAACTCCCACTCTAATATCACCCACCCTGTCCAACCACTACCTTTCTCTCCACCCCACTAACTACCTTGATTATAGCAAGCTCAGATGCTCATAAGCCTAGTACTTATTATACAGCAGGAACTCCTTATTGTAACATTTGTTAATGTCTGTTATGTACTTCACAGATACAGATTCTAGTTGTCTACTGATGTACTATGTTCTTCATCTGTAAATATGTTGTAAATAATTGCTATGTAAATTGTTAATCGCTATGTAATCCTTGTAACTACTGTCTGTTTATTTTAACTGGAGCTTTTCTCCCCGGGCCTCCACTGAAAATGGACCTACGTCCAGTCAGACCCTCCCGGTCAACAAATATAAATAAATAAATAAATGCTGGGTTGGATGATTGCCGCAACAAGATTGCCAATCAATATTGAAGTCACCTAAAATTATGGTCTCTTGAGGGAGATGGTGGGTAGTCCAGCTGAGGAGGTTTTCTAGTGGAGGGATATTTTGGCCAGGTGCGAAGTCACATCTTATTATGTTGATGGTTTTATTTTGGCTTATTTTCAGGTTGGTATATATTATTTCTTCGTTGGCAATTTGGGGAGCTGATGAGTTTAGAATCTGGATGTTTAGATGCTGTTTAAATATTATAGCTATACCACCTCCTTTCTTGTTTAGTCAGTCTATTCTTAGTATGTTGTAACCATTAGGGAGGATTTGCTCACTGGTAATGTGAGGTTTTAGCCAGGTTTCTGTCAGGATGATTATATCTGGGAAGTATAAGTCTATGGTGGCATGGAGTTCGCGGACTTTGTTGGCTATACTTCTGATATTTAGGCTTAGCAGAAGGAGGTCATTTGGTTTTCTACTGGCTGGGATTTGGGAGATGTGGTTGTTAGTCTGATTATTAGAAGTGGGGTTGGAGATGGAGGGGCCAGGGTTGGGGTGGATGTCTCCACTGAGGGCAAGTTTTGATATGCATGAGGTTATTAGTTTTATCAGTTTGTGAAAGAGTTTGCATTTTAGGGAAACTTTATGATTAGCTGGGCTGAGCTTATTCCCTTCCCTTCCAGTATCCTCGGTTAAAATATATAAATTTCGTCAGTTACGACAGTACAGTCTGACATACATGTATATTTCTTTCTGTCCAGCAGGAACCATTGTTGATACATTTTTAACATAAGCAACTTTACAAATACAATTTAACACAACTATCTGTACAAATCAGTTTGATATTCAAATGCCATATAATTCTTTACAAAACTCTAGCTAGATATGCTGGCATATGTTACATATGCACTGCCCTACTCCCCTGGCACAGCTGGCATTACCTCACATCATCACACTTCCCATAATCATTAAGCATGATTTAGCTGTTTTCTGATCCTTTTTGGCTACCGTTTTCAGTACCATTCCTAGTACCATTGTTGGTATCCCTTCTTTACTTTTCTGAGTATTTTTCCTACCATTGTTGGTAGATTCTCCTTCTCTGAATCTTTAACTTTTCCTTTTTCTTTATTAAAAAAAAAACTTTTCTATAATTAGAGTTTGTTAGAAAATTTTTCTACATATTATCTTAGCACTATACTGTTGTGTTGTTTTACTATGGCTGATAAACCTCCTGGATTCAAAAAGTGCATTACCTGTGGGCATAAGCTTCCCAACTCCGATGCCCACAGGGAATGTGTATACTGCATAAGTCTTGCTCATCTTGATGCAGACTGTTCAATCTGCTTTGGCTTCTACTGAAGGGATTTAACAGATTAAAGAAACAAGCTTGTTCTAAGAGGCTTTATTCCATCTACTTCTGCTTCTTCAGTTTCTGGGGCTCAACCCCCTTCCTAAAACCCTGACAAAGGTAAATCTGAGTCAAAGGAAAAGGAGTCTCTTAAGAGGTCTCCTGATTTTTCTTTGATGTCAGTTTCTTCAAAGCAGTCGCCTACAAAAGTGCATAAGAAGTTGGAGCCAGCTGTCTTGGATACAACCATTTTGAAATCTAGGTCTTCATGGATCCGTTCCCCTCCATTTCTATCCGATCCATTTCCATCTAGGCTCCCTTCTCCTTTCCTGAAGGGATCTCCACAAAGACACTCCAGACATTGCTCCACCATGTCATCTCTTAGGTCTTCCAGAAGCCTTTCAGAAGCAGATGTGGGTAGGATGATGAGGAAGTTCCTTAGAGCACAGATTCAGATGGGGATTCTCCTGTCTCCAATACCCACCAATTCAGCAAGCCTTCCCTTATCCACTTCCCCCTTGGTATCTTCTTCTCCAATCCTTTCCACTGTTTCAGAACCCTCAGATCTGAGATCTCTGAGGGTGTCTTCATCGGACGTAAAAACAATCTGTTCTTCAACTCTGATGGTTCCCCTGAGCTGACCAGCTAAGAGTCTTTCAAAGCCAAAGCATTGGTCGACTCCAAGCCATCTCTTCCCCTCATAGTCTCAGCGCTGGATAGTTCAGGTCCAGCTCCTTTCTTGGTTTAAGTGTTGGTGGTGGGATTATACGAGCCGATAGCTGGAGAGATTCAGGGTCTGTTATCAACTTCTGTGTCCCCTAAGCATTCTGCCTTGAAGTTGAGGAGAGGGTTTTCTCCTTAGCTAGAGAAGACTCCCTCCTGCCCCACTCAGATCAGACAAACCTGTCTTATCAGTTTCTTTATTCTGAGCCTTGTACATTCCTTTCAATGAGATAGTCAGCCCAAACTAGTCTTCAGCTGGTCCATCAGGATACTGTCATCTCTTCAGATACTTCCCCAGAGCATCCCACTGAGGAAGTCCCTCAGAAGAGAAGGTGTAAGAGAAGGCACTTAGATTCCCCTCAGGAATCTCTCACAGAGGATACTGATTTCTATGAAGGGGAGGGGTCCCCCAGATTATGACCTGAAGACCTCTCCTTTGGAGGCATCCTGGAGCTCCTGAAACAAAAAGGCGGTTAATCCGTTCATCCATCGAGACCTCCTCCCAAGAGGAATCTTTGTTCTTGGAGTCTTTTGGTCTGGCCCATCTACTTCTTGGGTGACCTTGTCTCAGACTGGGTGTTAAAGGAGTTGGATACTGTAGAGCCCGTTCCAAAACGACCAGACAAAATACAAAATTGTAGATATCCGTAAAGACCATGCACACTGGAGCAAGGGAGTCCCAGTCAATGCTATGGTTGTGGCTGCAGCCACAAAGAAGGAACTGGCAGACCAGAGTTCTTCTGTCTTCCCCATAGTAGAGAGTTGAGGGCTTTGGACAAATTTGGGAAGCACATGTATGCTTCAACATCCTTTGCCCTCAGGTCACTGAATTACTTGGCAGATTTTATGAGATTACAAAGAGATCTGACCAAGGAGCGTACCAGATATCTTTCTGGTCAAGTTGGATTGATGTTGGAAACAGAATCTGCTCAGAACTGGCCACCTTCCCATCCATCTTGAATGCATCCATGAGGTTAATCTCCCATGGTGTGGAAGGCACATTAAGGGCTGTGGGTTCAGACATGGCCATCAGGAGACATGACTGTAAATGCTTATGTGATTTTCAAGAAAACACTAGACAGGAAACAGCTAGGATAAATACTCCACCAATGTTCAATAAAGTCATAAAAATCCACAAAGAAATGGGGAAGTAACCAAGGCATAGAATGTCCTGGTTTAAACACAGTCCAAGAATGAATGAAATGTAGGTAAAATCCAAGGTAAATTTATTCACTCCGGTAAGCATTTTCATGATACACATATCACTTCTTCAGACCTTCAAACAAACACATCCTAGCCAACTATAGTTAAACAGTATTCAAACCAATCAAATCAAACCAATGAATACTTAAAGTAAAACCAGTCATTCTGTGATATGTATAAGGTCATATTAAAAAACATTTCGAATATAAGTATGTAATAAACATTGTGACATAGAGTGCATTAATTAAAAACAATGGAAATATATTTAATGTGTTTCTCTATTATTCATTAAAATAATTTAATTTCAATAAATTTTATTTGAACAGCCTCCTATTCTTCAGAACTGGTTTCAAGGCTATTCTGTCATTAAGGCCCTTTCCTTTATTGGCTCTTAATCTGATAATCCCCCTAGTTTCAGAGGTCTCTGTGTGGTTCCTTATATCACCACCTCTCTCATTAGGAATAATTCTATCAATAACTGAGAACATAAAATTATGGTCATTGCCCTCAGAGGACACATGTTTGGCTAACGCATTAGTGGCAACACCATTTTATTTAATAAGTGTTCCCTAATTCTAAATCTTAGCTGTCTGTCAGTCTTGCCCACTTAAAATGCAGAGCATTTCTGACAGACAGCCAAGTAGACCACATGGTTTGTGTTGCAATTAGCTGCTACACTAAAATCATATATTTGCTTAGTGTCCAGATGTGTAAATACATTCTCATGATTTATGTATATACATTGATTGCATCCACCACAAGGAACAGTCCCTTTTACTCCTACCATATCTTGTCCCTTATTATTGTGTGGATAGCATAACATCCTTTTCAAATATTTCCTGTTCTTAAATATAAAACTTGGATTTTCCCCTACGACTTGTTTGATTTCTGGATTCTGTGTTAGTATATTCCAGTTCTTTTTTATCACACTGGTTATTATATTCACATCACTGGTAAAGTAAGTAGAGACTAACAGATTCATTTTTATGTTGAACATAACCTGTTCTATCATTATTGAGCATTGAGAAATACGGCTTACCTATACTATCTCTCCATAAAGTAGATGCATCCAGGATTCCTGTGGTCATACTATCAGCATAACCCCTTTCATTAAATCTGAGTTTCAAATTAATTAGTTCTTTCTCTAATTCATCATCCCTAGCTGTTAGCCTTGAAGTCCTAAGGATTTGCCCTTTTACTACATTCTTAAAGATATGTCCTGGATGCATACTGCTTCTATGGAGTAAAGTATTTCTGTGGCATTTCTTCCTAAACAATTTGGTGGTTATCCCATTCACATCATCCATACTAACCATTACATCAAGAAATTCAATTTCTTGTCTATTTCATCTCAAATTTTAGAAAATCAGTGCTGTTATTAATTTCTGTAGTGAATTCTTTTAACGTTGTATCATCACCACTCCATAACAGGAAGAGGTTATCCATGAACCGTTTATAAAACTGGATCTGGGGCCATCTTTCATTAGTAAGCACATTCATATTTTCCCATGTGGCCATGACGAGATTGGCATAGCTATTTGCGCTTGCCATCCCCATGGCCACACCATCTTTCTGCTTATATAATTTACCATCAAAACTCAACACATTATTGGTTAAAACTAACTCCATTAATAAGCATATTAGATCTATTTTCTTTCCATCATATGTCCCTTCTTCCAGCAAATATTGTTTCAACAATTCTAATCCGGTTGTATTTGGAATACAAGTAAATAACGAGCCTACATCTAGTGTCACTAATAAAAGATCTCCATCTTGTCTTTCATATGCATTATTAAACACATATAGGTCCTGCAAGAATTGCTTAGAGTCTCTTAGAATATTCCTGTTCTTATTTACTACCATTCTTAAATTCTTCTCAACATATATGGAGATGGACTCTGTAGACCAGTTATGTCCTGGCACTATAGGTCTAAAAGGAGGTTGATATACATTCTTATGAGTTTTCGGCAGACCGTGTATGCTAGGCACTAGAGGTTCTTTCACCTTGAAGTAATTGTATAGCTCATTCGAAATGGTATTATCTAATAAACAATCATATAGTATCCCATCCAATCGTGATAACATCCCCTCCATATCAGCTTGGCTGATATTTTCATACACAGAGGTATCCTGTAGCATTTCATACATCGCTGTGTCATAATACATTTTATCCATTAAAACTACAGGGCCACCTTTATCTGCTTGCTTAATGATAACATTTGTGTCAGACTGTAATTGTTTTAATGCATTCCATTCATCCCTACTAAAATTGGAGAAAGTTTTAGTTCTGTTTTTACCATTCACATTTTCAAATATTTCATTTTCACAAATGTTAATAAAGACATCAATAACTGGATGGCTAGGTGGAATAAATAGACTAGGTTGGTTATATACATTAACATTTTTATGCTCACCACCCTGATTTTTAAAAAGCATTTTTAACAAAACATTCCTACCAGACATGTGCAAATCTAAAATAGTATCAGTTACTTCAGTCCGTTGTGATGGAATAAAAGAAAATCCCCTTTCTAATACATTTTTTTCATGTTCAGTCAGATTCCTTGAGGAAATATTTAAAACTATACTTCCTTTCCCCATGCCTTCTTTGATATACCCAGGGCTGGAGGCTTGTAGGTATTTTCCTTTTGTTGCGGTTCATGCTATATGACTTGCCTCTCTGTAATTGTCTCTCTGAAGTGTTCAATTTTATTGGAAACATGTGAAAACCCTGTTTTGATGTACCCTTCTTGTCCATCATTTTGTATTCCTGATGTATCTTTCTTTTGTTGCACTTCCACGGTGGACTCCAGCATTCGCCTCTCTTCCACTTTTTCACTCGAGTGAACAAAAGTTGATGACACTTGCTCGATGGATTCCAGCCTTCGCTTCCCTTCCTTTCCACCATTTAAACGAGCTGTTGAAGTCATCGCCAAAGGAACGCTGATAGTTGGAGGAGCATTAGATTTAGTTCTCGCTCCTAAATTCCTCTCCTCTTCAAAACTTTCTATAATGATGTCATTGCGTTGTTTAGCGTGCCCCCCCCTCATTGTTTAAGGTCGTAGCTGTCTGTCAGAAATGCTCTGCATTTTATGTGGACAAGACTGACAGACAGCTAAGATTTAGAATTAGGGAACACTTATTAAATATTAGAAATGGTGTTGCCACTAATGCGTTAGCCAAACATGTGTCCTCTGAGGGCAATGACCATAATTTTATGTTCTCAGTTATTGATAGAATTATTCCTAATGAGAGAGGTGGTGATATAAGGAACCATACAGAGACCTCTGAAACTAGATGGATTATCAGATTAAGAGCCAATAAAGGAAAGGGCCTTAATGATAGAATAGCCTTGAAACCAGTTCTGAAGAATAGGAGGCTGTTCAAATGAAATTAAATGAAATGAAATTATTTTAATGAATAATAGAGAAACACATTAAATATATTTCAATTGTTTTTAATTAATGCACTCTATGTTACAATGTTTATTATGTATTTATGTTCAAAATGTTTTTTAATATGACCTTGTACATATCACAAAATGACTGGTTTTACTTTAAGTATTAATTGGTTTCATTTGATTGGTTTGAATACTGTTTAAATATAGTTGGCTAGGATGTGTTTGTTTGAAGGTCTGAAGAAGTGATATGTGTATCATGAAAGAGCTTACCTGAGTGAATAAATTTACCTTGGATTTTACCTACTTTTCATTCATTCTTGGACTGTGTTTAAGCCAGGACATTCTGTGCCTTGGTTACTTCACCATTTCTTTGTGGATGCTTATGTGATTTTGTTGAGCTCTTTAAATCTTCATTTGTCATGTCCCCTTTGATGGGTCTTTCCTGTTCGGCCTCAAGGTTAATGTTACTCTCTCCAGAGAGGTCTGCCATGGGTGTACATTTTTCAACTCCTCAAAGACCTTTCTCTAGGAATCAGTGAGGAGGTAGAAAAATGTGGTTTAGGAAATCCCAGGGTCCTTTTCAATATTCATGCAAAAATAGTTCCCCCAGGGGCAGAAGGGGGAAACTCAAATGGAACATGCTGCTCTCACAGCAGAGGTGGCTTGCAAAACCAGGACTTCAGGAATTTCTTCTTGGATAAGCCCTATTAACATTCCTGAAAGGAGGCCTGAATATTCCCACTGGAGGCAGTCTAGATATGTTTGTCTCTGCACCAGAAAATCTGTGTATTACAAAAGATTCATGGGTGCAGAAAATCATATCCAGAGGTTATACCATACCATTTTCTCTAGTCCCTCTCACCAATGTGAAGAAAATCCCTGACATTCCACCCAGTCACAGGGAAGCAGCTTCTCTAGAAATAAAAAGGCTGCAAGAAAAGAGAGTCATCTAAGAGGTCCAGACCAGAGAGTCTCCGGAACTTACTCAAGATTCTTCTTGATGCCAAAAAAGACAAGGGACTTGAGACCATTTCTGGATCTCAGCAAATTAAGTCAGTTCATACGATACTGAAAGTTACAGATAGTCATGGTTCAGTCCATTTTGCCTCTGCTGCAAAAGGATGATTGGATGTATTCAATCAATCTTCAGGATGTGTACTATCAAGTCAAAATGAACAGTCACAACAGAAGATACCTGTGATTCTGGCTGGGTTCAGAGCACTGCTCTTTGGTCTTACCACAGCCTTCAGGGTGTTCAGCAAATGCTTGGCAATGGTAGCAGCTCACTTAAGACTTCTGGGATTGGTGTTTCCATATCTACATGACTGGATTCTAAATGCCCCAACCAGGCATTGACTTCTGCAAGCAAGAGATTACTTGCCCCAGTTGTGTGTTCATCTGGGAGTCACTGTCAATTACAACAAATCTCAGCCCACACCTACACAGAACTTGGAGTTCATAGGTGCTCATCTGGACACAGTTAGTCAGATAGCCTTTCTCCCCTCTGTTGAAATACAAACACTGAGGTCACAAGTCAAGAAAGTGACTCAAAGTTCTTCCCTTCCAGCCCGATTAATTTTGCTAGCCCTGAGATCAGTGCCATCAGCTATCACCCTTGTTCTTTTGACCAGGTTGCAAATGCAAATTCTTCAATGGACACTTTCAGTCCAGTGGTCCAGTCTTCAACATCCATTGATCACTCCAGTCAAGATTACACAAGTGTGCAAGAGATGTCTTCTTTGGTTGACTCATTCAAACCAGCTCTGCAAAGGCCATCCATTTGTTTTTCCCCTGCCCACAACCATGGTTACCACAGACATCTCTCAATTTGGGGTGGGGGAAGCACTACTTGGAAAGGATAGCCCAAGGTATATGGAGATGAGTCCTTCTAGTGTTGCAGGCCTTGCAAGACATTCTCCCATCTGGAACAATTGTCATTCAGATGGATAGTATATCAGTGGTCTGGAACATCAAAAAACAAGGAAGAACCAGATCTTACCCTCTTTGTCGAGAAGCAGTTAGATTCTGGCAATGGGCGATCTCTTCTGGTTGCTTTGTAATAGCAATGTGCATTCTGGAGAAATCTGATGTGATTGCAGACAAACTAAGCAGGTCTATTCTGATGCCTTAGGAGTGGTCTCTCAATGTCAAAGTGATGGAGAGGATTTTCCATCGATGGTGCCAGTCATGCTGCAATCTATTTGCCTCTCCCCTCAATCACAAATGCAGAATGTTCTTAGGTTCATAGGTTGGTACTAGGCTATCAGCCCTAGGGCCTATGCAAGCCTAGCCATAACAATTTCCTGGATATTTCTTCCCACAATATTTACTTCTCTCGACCCCTGTCTAGCAGGGCGACTGACATGATCCCCGGGATGAATTTTCTATCTCCCATCCAATCATCAAGGTTCCTTTTGAAGAGGGCCAATGAGGCACTCTGCTTGACATGTATGGGCAGTCTATTCCAGAGTATGGGGAGTCTCTGGGTCAGGAACCTATCCCTCCAGCATGTTTTGTTCATTGTGATGACAAGGTTTAGATCCCTGGAGCGTGTGGCTCTGAGCGATTGGTATTTCTTTAAGTGGAGCATGTCCAACAGCTCAGGGTTTGACATGGCCTTGTATGTTAAGCAGAGATCACCTCTGAGTAGACGATATGCCACAGAGTATAGCTGGAGTTTTTTTAGACGGTCAGCATATGGCATCTGCTTTAGGCCTGTGATTCTTTTAGTGAGGTATTTCTGTGGCCTTTCCAGCTGTTGCAGATGTCTTGTGAGGTACATACCATACGGGGCATTATACTCTATAATAAGTCTAATGAGGGATGAGTACAGTGGGACAATGACCTCCTTTTATCTGGATGAAAAGCCCTTAGTGATGAGGTGTGCCACATAGAAGGATTTTGTGACTGTTGTGGCGAGGTGGTTATTGAATGTGAGACCACTGTCCACCTGTGTCCCTAAGTCTGTCATCACACTTTCGATGTTTAGTGTCCTGCCACCTATATGGTAATTCATGGGTACATGCTTTTTTCCAAAGGGGATAACTATACATTTCTTGGCATTAAGCTTGAGCCCATGGCTCTGGCACCAGGGATCTGTTTCTGTAAGGCCCTTTTGTAGAATATCCACATCATTTGGGGATTCAATAATGGCTCCCAGTTTGCAGTCATCTGCAAACTTTGTTAGCCAGAGTCCCTTAGTGTTGGCCTGTACTTCCGAGAAGTAGATGCCAAACAAGAGTGGTCCCTGGACTGAACCCTGAGGTACTCCACTTGTCACTTGTCTGGAGCTGGATTTGGAGTCAGCTACTTTTACAGTCTGGGTTCTGCCAGTAAGCCAGTTAGCAACCCATCGAATGATGTAGGGATTTATGCCCAGCTTAGTAAGTTTATCTATGATTCCAGAGTGGGGGATGGTGTCGAAGGCCTTGGCGAGGTCCAGATGGGCTGTGTGGACTGCCTTTCCCTCGTCCACAGCTCTGGAGACTGATTCAAAGAAGTCAATCAGATTCAGGAGACAAGATCGGCCCTTCACAAACCCAAACTGGGTGGGGTCCAGTGTTTGAAGGTTGCCAATGTCTTTGTTTATAAGTTCCATGATAATGCGTTCCATGCCCTTGCAGATCAGACTTGTCAGACTGACGGGACAGTAGTTCCCAGGATCCCCCCTTGTGGAGTGGGATAACTGTAGCTGTGTGCTACTCAGTGTGCACAAAGCCTGAGGTGAGGCTATGATTAAACATGACACTTAGGTGAGGTGCCAGTTCATTTTGTAGTTCATGTAGTACACAGCCTGGGATGTCATCTGGTCCCATGGATGCTGTATTCTTAGCTTTGGAGAGTGCGGTTTCTAGCTGTATGGCCGTGATTACCGGAATTTGGCAATCATTTGGTATTGAGATGGGCCCATTAGGGGGTGAGAGGGGGGTGAAGTTGGCACTAAATCGATCTGCCAGAATATTGGCAATATCCTTGGGATTAGTATATTTAATGCCATTCTGTTGTAGCTCAGAGCAGATCTGAGCATTGCCATTAAGATTCTTGACATAACTATAGAATGCCTTGCGGTTGTCTTTGGAATCTTTGGCAATTTTATTTTTGTAACTAGCTTTTGAGGATTCTATGAGGGATCTCAGCTTCTTACTGAGGCTGGTGAGGTAGTTTTTTGCATCCTCTTTTCTGCAACAGTTTCTTCCTTCTGTTGTATAGTTTGTTTATAGCAGGGGACCACTAGATTGGCTTCCTTTTTTGGAGAAGAGCATCTTGGTTCTATTTGGGATGTGCTCGTACAGTGTCTTAGTGTAGGATTCTGCAGTCGAAATTTCAGATCCCGTCTGCATGGGTGTCTTGAAGTTTGTCACTTCTGACTTCAGTAGCATGACATTGGCTTTGGAGAAGTTTTTCAAGGAGGTTTCCTTACTGGGGGGGTGGGGTGGGATGTGGCTGTCAAGGGTGATTTGCTTATGGTCAGACCTGACCAATGAGGGGGTGACCACTGGTGTGGAGCATCTGTCTCCCATGTTGGTAATGACCAGGTCTAGGATATTGGAGCCCCTGGTGGGACAATGGATTAGTTGATCCAGGACGTTGGAATTTATGAATTCCAAGAACCGTTGGGAAAAGGAGTTGGCACCCGAGTAGTTTTCCCAGTTAATGGCAGGGTAGTTGAAATCACCCAGTATTAGGGTGTTTGGTTGTATCTTAATATTTTCCAGTATGTTTAGAAAGGTGTAGTGAGAATCTTGGGGCATGATGGAAGATCTGTAGCAAGCTACAATTTGGATTGCAGTCTTACCTAGTGTTAGTTGCACCTGGAGAATTTCAGATGCATTGTGTTGGGCAACTAGCCTGGAGGTGTGAATATGAACACTCCTCCACCTTTAGTGTTTTGGTCTTGGTTTTGTGGCCGAAAAGTGTGGTAAGAGTTGTAGCCTGGTATTGCAGGGGTGCTCTGTGGAGCCATGAACCAGGTCTCAGTTACTGCACAGATATCGATGTTCTCCATTTTTAGGAGTGCCTCGAGAGAGTGCATTTTGAGATTTCGACTTCTAGCATTGAGTAGCATTACCTTCACATTTTGCATGCTTGTATCTGTTACGGTGGTGGTTTTATCCTTTGAACCTTGCCTAAAAAAGGCACTATGGGGTGGCAAGAGCTTTAGCCAGTAACCCGAATCCCAGGGGTGACAGGTGCAGACTATCTCTGACAAAGCATTGTGGTTTGTAGGTCATGTCTTCCCAGGCAGACAAATACTGGATCCCCTTTGAATGACACCAGAAGCTTAGCCAATTGTTGAAGTCAGTCATTTTGTCCTTATACTGTGGTATCATTCTGGGCGAAGGCAGGATGCTACTCAGGACTAGAGTCATACCTGCCTGGGCCACATGATACAAGAGCTTTTCCATGTCTCTTTTCATGTAGTCCAGGGAGGTATATCTCAAGTCATTCACTCCAGCAGGGACGATGACAGAGTCGTATTTGTACTTGTTGTGGAGTGACTTGAGTGCATGCATTATGTGGCGGATCCTGGCACCCGACAGGCAGCTGACTGTAATTTTCTCCTTGTTCAGTGTGGTGAGTGGGACATCAGTGTGCCTGACTATAGAGTCACCTATGACTAAAGTGTTGGGTACATTGTCTTAACTTAGGGGCTGTTGTTGGGTGGCACACTGGTGTTGTTAGCTATGTGTCACTTTGGTTGTGACTGGTGTTTGTTTGCATTTCAGCTTCGGAGGTCCTTGTTGCTCAGGTAGGTTAATGTTAAGGGCCTCCGCATATGTGAGTTTAGTGTTGCTATGTGTGGGTGTTGTGGGTTTTGAAGGGCTATGAGTTGCTAGAGGTGTAGTGCAGGTGTTAACCTTCTCCTCTTGGCTGTCTAGCACAATCTTGGCCGGAGAGAGCTTTGCTTCCAGTTTGACTATATAAGTGCATCTCTCGCAGGTTGTAGTGTTGGGTGGTAGGAGGAGAGGATTGTCTGTGTACATGAGGCAGTTGCCACATTGCCCCAGTATGCCCAGATTCACCAGGTGGACAGGAGAAATCACTGGAAGCTGACCCTTGGACATGCCTGTTTAGGTGCTTTTTTGTAAAGTTTAAGAGCTGTTTTCTCTTACCTTTGCAAAGTACTTTGCAATTATAGGCTGTTTAGTGCCTACGATTAATTTCTCCTTATTGACAAGGAGAGTTGAGTGCTTGTATCAGTTTCAGGCTTCCTAGTGCTTTCCAGCAGGTTCTAAAGCAAGTGCTAGTCCCAGGAGTTCAGATTTTAGTGCTACTACTGAGAAACCAGCTAGTTCTAAGGGAAAATTTGAAGAACAGACTTTCTGGTACCTGGAATAGTTTGACTGTAGCCTCGCAGTGCTGCACGATGTGAAAAATGTGCAAACACACGTGTTTTTAAGCCAGGAAGTTAGAAAGTTGAAAGGGATATAAATCAGCCCAAAAAGGCTAATAAAATTACAATTTCAGAGCTGGAAACCACTCCTCTACCATTAGATAGGCAGTACAATGCTCACCACTCCCACTGGTAAGCAGTAGGGCTTCCCTCTACCACAGCAAGGTCTGGATAGCTCTGAACACAGAAAATAAAGTCCTGAGACAAGCAAAGCCTGGGATATGGACTGGCTAGGAAAGGTGGGAAACGAGCAAACAAGATAGTATTTTTTTTTTGTTGAAACAGGCTAAACAATGCAATAATACAGTAAATAAACAAAGAAAAGGCTAACACACTTGAGAGTGTAATCCTAAACAGTAAATGCAATTAAAACTCTACAAAATTAGCAATTTAAAACTTTTTAAATGAAGCAAGGCAAGTGCACAACTGAAACATGATTTAAGAGGCAGTAATACAGCAGAATAAGTAGCTAGTCTACATATACAGATAAGTCTATATATACAGAAAAGCAGCTAAAACACACAAACAATTCAGATGCAGTGCAAGCTAGAGCACTTGAGTTGTAGCAATATTAAGGCAATTACAGTTATAATAAATGCTTTAAAACATCTTTGCCCTAATCCCTTCAATGGGGGAGTCACCATAAGATGCTGTAGTCCACAACTGGCCCTCTGTTCTTTATGCTTACTGACCATTACCCCCATTCCCAAATTTCTACAGAAAGAACTCTGGTTGAAGAGCACAGTTATCCTCATTGCAGCCTTCTGGCCTCATCAGATCTGGTTACGCTTCCTCTTTCATAATCTGCTACATCTGATCTGGATACTGGATTCCACTCCAGACCTCATGTTTCACGCAACAGATATGACTCATCCTGAAATAACAGGCCTCAAACTGACCACTTGGTTTCTTCATTTCCTTTGATTGCTAGACAGCCCAAGCTGTCTTTCCCAGTCCGTCATATCTTACTGTCCTCTCAAAAAGCTTCTGCTAGATGGATCTACAAATATAAATTAAAAAGATTTGTTTTTTGGGCCCTTAGCAAGGACCTGGATCCCTTCTCAGCACCAGTGTCATCTATCCTTGAATTTTTAGCTTCCGTTTTCAGTGAAGGGGCTAGCTTTTCAACTATTAAAGTTCAGTTGTCTGCCATTTCTAATTTCCACCTGGGTGAACATAACTCTACCTTAGCTGCTTCCAAATTTTGTAAAGCCTTTCTCAAGGGAGCCCTTTTACTTAAACCCCCATTAAAGAATCCTACTCCTCCTCCTCCTCCTTGGGATGTAAATATCATGCTTCATGCCTCTACACAAGCTCCTTCAAATCTACAGCCAAAGCAGAACTAAAATGTTTATCCTGGAAAACCATTTTTCTGGTCACTAACACATCAGCTAGACAAGTATCTGAACTCCAGGCTCTATCTTCTAAGCCTCCTTACCTGTTTTTTTCAGAAAGACAGAGTATCCTTGTGAACAAATAAATTACTTTTTAACTAAGGTAGCTTCTGAGTCTAACATAAAGCAGGTTATTAATCTACCAATTTTCTTTCTAACTTTTCAATTAAGGGAGAGTATATGCTCCACTTTTGGATGTTCATAAGCAACTTTGCTTTTAACTTCACAGAACTAAAGACTTCAGAAAGGCTGACCAGCTATTTGATCTGATGATGTCAGGTTTCATTCTATCCTCAACTGTTGAGTTTGGATCTGATCCTCAGATCTGACTCAGTAGTTACTAAAGCTTGTGGGAACCAAAAATCTGTCAAGCTCCTCCTTTACCCAAAATGCACCAACCCCTAACATACTCCAGATTTTATTTCACATTTTTCACGAAAAGAGGTGATCAGCCTTAGCTCTCAAGTTCTCTCAGATGTGTGTTTTCTCATCAGTAGGTTCTCTTTTTTTATTTTTAAGTGTCATTATTATATTACTGCCTTTGCCTTCTTACACTTGGTATAATATTCTCCTACCCTTGTTGATAATTCTTACTTGTGGTTTTCCTTCTGCTGTTGTTACACACTAGTGTAGTCTTTAATACCATTGCTGGTATTCAGTTTCTTTTTTACCTTTACTGTCTCTAAAAATAAAAAAGTTTCCTTTTTCCTTCATTGCCCTTCTATTTCTTTTTGCCGTTATGTCTGAGAAAGGACCTTCCAGATTTAAAAAGTGTCAATAGTATGGGCACAAGCTGTCCCTTTCAGATGCCCATGTGTTGTGTGTTTACTGCTTGGGCCCACAACATCTCCATGAGGATTGTATTTGTAAGAATTTCAATCCTAGAGAAGTAGCCGACAGGAAGAACAAATTGATTTTAAAGGGTTATCTTCCATCTACCTTTGGTGAATGTATTTCTGGGGCTCAGTCTCCCAAAACAAAACTAAAGAATCTCTGACTAAGTCTTTGACACCCTGCACTTCCTCACCACCATCTTTGGAGCTGCCAAAGAAAAAGTCCAGACCAGATCCAAAATCTATTCAGAGCCACTCTCCTTTGGATCCAACCAAGGAATCGCCAGATCTAAGTTCTTCGAAGCCAACTAAAAAAATCAACAGATCCAAGTTCTTCAGATCTGAATATCTTACGTTGTACTAAATATTCTCCAACATTGGACTTATTACCTTCCACAGTTCCCTAAACATTTTTGGAAAGACAGTGTTCCAGGTCATCGTCTCTTGCTTCATCTTGTTCTTTCAGGAATTTAACTGAGGAAGATGTGGACAGAATGATGAGGAAATTCCTCTCAGCACAGATACAGATGGGTGTTCTTCCAGCTCCTACCCTTGAGTCAGGAAGCTCATCCATCTGCCAAAACCCCCACTATTTGTTCCTTCTCTCATCCATCCAATTGCTTCTGGGTCCATCTGACTCGGATCTGAAGATACATTTATTTTCAGATTTAAAGCTTTCTCTAAGTGTACCAGCTCTGATATCTTCAGATCCAGATGACTCTTGGAGTCTGTAGAATAGAGTATGTGTGATGTATCTTTAAGAACCATTTCAAGAACTGAACGTGCATATAAATAGTCAGCACATGCTAGCCTCAGTGCGATTTTGAGAGTGCAGCCAGAGAGTAAGCATGTATGAGTGTAATAGCTAGTTTGTATATAAGTTTATCTAAGTTAAAGTTATTAAGCCTCAGTCCTGATGTGTGTATACATAATAAAGCTGCTTGAAAAAAACCCACAAAGACTCGTCTATTAAATCCGGACTAGACGAGCGACATGGTGTCAGAACCAGGATTCCAGAGACTGATATTCAAAGCTATGAGGTGCAGAGATAACAGTGAAGGTAAACTAAGAGAAACAAGTATGAAAAGGAGCCAGAAAAGAACCAAAGGTAATGAAAACTTGCATGAACAGTTTATTTTATAAAAAGATAAAACAGAGCATTACAAAGGCACAAACCACATTATTAAACAAGCAAGACGCACAGAAAATTTATTGATTAAACAAAATGTTTAAGATTAAGATATTTGATAAAACGATTGTCAGAAAAGCACATAAAGGGTCAGAAAGTAACTCAGGAAAGCAAAACGAGTATGTTTAAAGCAAAACGGGTATGTTTAGAGTAAAATATGCACGAGAAAAGTACACTGGGCATGAAAAGAGAATGCATGAGTAAAATTAATATAATAAGGGCAAAAACGGGCACATTAAGCATAAATAAAGCAAGGTGACTACATGTTATGGCAAAGTGCTGTGTTTTGGTATAACTACTATTTCATATTACATTCAGGGCATAACTAGAATTATTTGAAGTATCTCAAAGTGTGTAAAAGTGCTTACAGTGTGTGCTAATTACAGTGAATTTATTCCAAAGAGTTTGTGTGCAAAGTGTAACTATTTCATAAGGTGCAGTCGAAGTACAGCCATTTAAAAAAGTTTCTTGTGCTGGGCGTGTCTATTCGCAAAGTGCCGCCATTACAGAGTGTTTCTTGCACTGTAAAGAGTTATTTAGCAAAGTACCACCATTATAGGGAAGTTTCAGTGTGTTGTGTACTGTTTATTTGCAAAGTGCAGTTATTCAAAATGTTTCTTACTCTGAGCTTCTTTTGCCCAGTTCATTCGCACAGTGCAGTTTTTTGAGATGTTTCTTTCACTGATAAGAAATTACTTTTATAGTACAGTAATTTCAAGAGTATTATGGTGACCAAGAAACTTATTTCGCAAATTTCAGTTATTCAGAGGCTTGTTGTGCTATTGGACATAGTTACAAGTACTGCCATAAATTTCTGGCATACGTATATGTGTGTGTATGGTCGTGCATATTTGCAAAACCCTTCACTGGTATGTGTTAATATGGCAGATGGATTTTGAAAGCCCTCACCACTTGTATTTGATCAGAATACTGCAGAGAATTGGAGAATATTTGAGCAAGAGTACAATATTTTTTACAAGCAGCTTATTCTGACTAAGATGCACGCACTACAGTATTCATTTTTGCTTAACATAGCTAGGTCAGAGGCCATTGAAAGAGAACATTCATTTGTGTATGCACCAGCGGTATATGAAGAAGAAGGTGAAAACTGCCCTGTTGTTGTACAGGCTGAATCAAGGGAAGATCCTGAGTGTTTGAATTGCAAATTCAGGGAAATGTGTAACCCCCAGATAAATATTACATTAGACAGGCATTTGTTTTGCACAAGAGATCAGAAACTAGGGGAAACTTTTGCACCTTATATAACTGACCTGAGGAAAAAAGCTAAAATGCATCAGTTTGGTGACTTAAAAGATGAGTTGATAAAGGACAGGCTTGTGTGTGATATTAATATAGTGCTGCTGTGAGAAAGATTTTGCTTCGTGACCGTGATTTAATGTTGAGCAAATCTATAGAGATTTGTCAAATCCGTGAAGTTACAGAAAGGCACTCAAGTATGCATGCAAGTGATAAGAGTATACTTTCAGCAGGCTCCAGAGCAAATGTAGACAGCATGCAAAATGTAGCAAGCAGAAGCAGGCCTAAGCATATGGGAGCCACAGGTCGTGCTGGTTCACCAGGGAAACCACGTAGTTTTCCAGAAAATTCTAAGAAAGGAGCATGTTCAGTGCAGTACAAGTGTGAATCAGCAAAACCTAAATCCAGCTTTATTGTTAACTGTTGTAATTGTGGTGCCAATCATGAGTCTGAAAGAGAGAGATGCTTAGCATTTGGTCAGCAATGACACAAGTGTAAAAAAATGGAATAATTTTCAAAAGTTTTGCAAATCAAGTAAACCTCACACAGTTATAAAGTAAGATCATTCAAAAAAGCAAACTGATCAAGTAGAACTGCAGCTGTCTACATTCTGTGTAGATGGTGTATCAGTAATAGGCGAAAAGACTGATGCAGTGAATTTGTTGACCAAAAAATGAAGTGTTTTGTACTGCCATATCAATGGTAAATCCACTGAGCTCAAACTAGACAGTTCAAAGTGTAATGTTATGTCAGCAGATACTTTTTCTAATGAACAACTCAATGTGGCTAGTTGCGCAAAACGTGTTTTTCTGGAGGTGAAGAAATTCAAACCGAAGGCTCAGCTGTACTTTTATGTTATTTGGCTAAGAACTGTTACAGCTTGTTATTCTATGTAGTCTATAGACCTGTACAGTCATTGCTGGATCTCTGAGACAGTTTGAATTAATCTGTTTTCTTTTACCAAAAATGTATAAAGCACATCCAGTAGTTCCAGTTTTACTGAAGTCATTTTCTCAGAGTATGGTGAGGTGTTCGATGACAAGTTGGGCAAACTTCCAGCTGTGTATTCTATGAAATTAGAATGGCAAAGTAACTCTTGCAAATACGGCAAGTGCATGGCCCCAAAACACTAACAAGCAAATTCAAAAACAAAAGGCCAGTACTCAGTAGTGTAGAAAATGTCCTCTATTTATTGAAGCATGTCCTTCAAGGCAAAAAAACAGACCGGTTTTGGCATGAAACGTACTAAGCCTTCATCAGTGTAAATAAAGAATACATTTAACATGCTCTTTTATACAACATGTATTGTGGAAGAGCCCTACTGATTGGTTGGCTATAATTGTTCATTAAGCCCTGGTGGAAATAAACTCCCCAATTTGATAATACATTAGTTTTCTTTGTAATTAATTATATTGTGCCAACCAGATTTATTAACCCTATCATCAATGATTCTTTCAATAATGGTAAACCTAAAGTTCACTGTGTTGTGTACCAAAGTATGTTTGTAGAGTGCATTAGTGAGTTTTTTCAGTCTAATATCACTCATGTGTTCTGATATACATAATCTGGCTGGTCGAGAGGTTTGTGCTATGTAAAAGGCTGAGCAGGAACATGTGGCTGTGTATATAACCCAATCCATGCCACAACTGGACAAAAATTTTATATCAAAAACCATTCCTGTGTTTATACTGGTAAAGTGTTTGGACTTAGCCATCCTTGGACAGTGTACACAATGTCCACACGGTATGCACCCATATAAAAAAAATCCCCTGTGATTGTATGTTGAGATTTAGAACAGATTGAAGGAAAACCCTTCTTGTAATGGCTAAAGTGGGACCCAAGGGTTTTGCCCCTACAAAAGGAAAAGAGGCCTTTATCTTGTAAAATCTCTGATAGCCTATGATCAGCTAACAGTATGTTTTAGTTTCTATTAACACAATCCAACAGTTTGTTGGTGTTACGTCCATAACTTGTCACTAATCTAATGTCAGAATGACTGGGACGTGGTTTGTCTTTGTAGACAAGTAAATCCTTCCTATCCACACTAACAACCCAATTACTTGCTGTCATAATGGTGCCAGTTGGATAACCTCTGGCCTTGAACCTGTTGGGAAGGTCATGTTTGAAATATTCATATCTGTCAGGATTAGAACAAATCCATTTCATACGGAGGAATTGCAGTTTGGGGATGTTGCATGTAATATGTGGAGGGTGAAAACTAGAGGCATGTAGAAGTGAGTTATACTGTGAATATTTACGATATACCTGAGTCTCCAAGGTGTTATCTGTAATCCTCGTGACTACCACATAATCCAAAAAAATTATTTGTTCCATGTGATAATTGGCTGTGAATTGTATGCCCCACTTGTTGCCATTCAGGTATTCAACAAACTCCTTCAAATATACCTCATTAGCCCTCCAGACCATCCAACTGTTGTCAAGAAAACATCTCCATATGTCAGTTTCATTAAGGTAGATATTATGTGTTGGATCATAAAGAGGTTGTTCCTCTAAATAGGCCATAAAGAGGTCAGCATAAATGGGAGCAAAAGAAGCTCCCATGGCCATGTCCTGGACCTGCCAAAAACATTTACCCTGATAATAGAGGTATACGACTGCAAACTGGGCGCCATAGTGGAAAGTGCATCGGACACGGATATCCTTCAGAAGGGACTCACGGAAACAGATAGCTGGTGCCAGAGCCATGGCCTGAAGTTAAACGCCAAAAAATGTATAGTCATACCCTTCGGGGAAAACAAGGTAACCCCAAGCTACCATATAGGTGGCAATCCACTAAGCACAGAAGAGGTTATCAGGGACCTGGGGACCCAGGTTGACAGTGGCCTTTCTTTTGACACTAACATTGCTAAAGTGGTTAGAAAGACCTTCTACATTGCCCACCTGATCATGAAGGGATTCACATCCAGATCTAGTGAGGTCATTGTTCCCCTGTACTCTTCACTTATCAGACCAATGATCGAGTACAATGCCCCATTCGGGATGTATCTCACCCGACATCTGCAGCTATTGGAGAGACCCCAAAAGTTCCTCACCAAAAGGATAAAGGGACTCCAAAATCTGTCATATGCTGCCAGATTGAAGAAACTCCAGCTCTATTCAGTCGCATACCGTCTGCTCAGAGGTGACATGTGCCTGACATACAAGGCCATGTCCAACCCGGAATTAATGTACATGCTCCACCTCAAAAAATCCAAATCCACCAAAACCACTAGAGCAAGCGACTTAAACCTTAGCACGGATATAAATAGGACGTGCTGGAGGGATAGATTTATCACTCAGAGACTCCCTATGCTGTGGAATAAAATCCCGGTCCATGTGAGGCAGAGCACCTCGCTGACTCTGTTCAAGAGAAATCTAGACCTGTGGATGGGAGATCGTAGGTTTACCCCAGGAATCATCTCTGTGTCACTGCTGGACAGAGGCACAACAAACTAATGGGCACAGTATTTTTTCATATAAGGGGTGGCGTAAGCCACAATAATTTGGGCTAGGCTTATAAATGCCTTAGGGCAGATAGCCTAGTATAAACCTATGAACCTATTCTTGATGAGTACCTGTTCAGCAAAACAAGTAAGAAAAGTGTTGAACCCTGGTGGATAAAGTTCAGCTCAACATAACCAGTATTCCAGAGCCCATAAGCCAGCCCAATGAGGGATATTGGTGTAAAGAGATGACACATCCAAAGTACATAACAACCAACCCGGCTCCAATTGCATATCAGAGATGTTGCTCCTTTCGGCTTTTCTCGGTTAGGGGTCGCCACAGCGGAACTCTGGTCCGCTAATCATTGGTAGTGGATTTTTACACTGTGTTACCAGCCCTGACGCACAACCTTCAACGAAGGCACGCCCTATTCACGTATGCCTCCACACAGAAGGCGCTCTAGCTGAGAATCGAACAGGACAACGTCTTGCTATGAGGCGACAACGCTACCGCAGCACCACCACCTCAGTATATTCCAATTGCATATTGCATATCAGAGATAATTCGTAAAAACTCAGTTGTGTCCTGGATGAGAGCCCAAACACATTTCAAAAGAGGTTTTAGGTACGCAGTCAAAAATTGTGCTAGGGGTTCCAGAAGGGAACCCCGACCAGACACAATTGGTCTGCCTGGGGGGGGGGGGATGTAAATTTTTGTGTATTTTGAATAAAAGATATAGATACTGGTGCCTAGAGTCAACCACTGTCAAATGGTGCAACACTGAACCTGAAATGATACCCTCCTCCCTAGCTAACCGGAGAAACTGGTCTATTTGCACTACCCCAATAATACCCCTATCCTCACTGATCTGATTTCACCATATAAAAATCTAGCTACATTACGTTCTGCCAATAAACATCTGGTATCCTCAATCAAATCTAACAACAAAGCTGGTGACTCTCTTTTCTGTAATACTACAGGTAAAAACTGGAATCTGCTCCCTACTGAACTATCTACCCTAGCTTCTACTTCTCTATTCAAAAAACATATCAAAGAACATCTTAAAACCCAGTGGCTCTGTCCTTGTGCTAACCCAGATTGAAATCCTCTGCCCCTCAAATCCCTTTCCCCTCACACTTACCTAAGCCTCCAAACCTACTTTTTTTCCTCTTTATTTATATTAAAAGTAAAATTACAATGATCTTACTCTGTTTTGTGCTTTGAACAAGTGTTTCTTATTTTGTATTTAGTTAACCTTTAGTACAATGGCTATAGTCCATAATTATATTACTATATTTTTCATTTAACCAATGGTACCTCTGTACTGTATTTTTTATATACATGTCCTTTTATATATTGTTAACTTTGTTACTGTTCATGTTTGGAGCTTTTCTCCCTGGGCCTCTGCTGAAAATGGACATATATCCAGTTAGACTAGCCCGGTCAACAAATGTAAAATAAAATAAAATAAAAATAAAATAAAATAAAATTTGGTGTTTGAATCTGGGGATGGGATCAAGGGGCACATGCATGTAATACCTCCCGTCACTCAATTGACTTTGAGCTTCAGCATTATATTTGTCCCAGTCCATTGTAACAACAGCCCCACCCTTGCCAGCTGGTAGAATGGCCAAATGCTTGTTATGTTGTAAATTAGATATTACATGTTCCGTCTTTGAGTAATTGTTGGCCATTATGTCTGTTTCACGAAAGTAAAAATATAAATCTTTAAGAACAGAGTTAGGAAACATGGACAGAGTGGCTCATGGGAGGCACAAAAGTGGATTTATGAAACGTGAATGTGTGATCAGGCTGCTCAGTAGTTGATGTATCAAAAAATAGTCTGAGATTAAGTACACAACAAAATGCCATAACATCAACATCCTGTGCCAAAGACTGTTTAGAGACAAAAAAGCCAGGTACAAAGTTTAACCCTTTATTAAGTACTTGCAATTCAGATGTTATAGGGATACTGATGAGCTGTTAAGCAGATTAGTAACAATTCCTATTTCTGTGTCATGATTCTGAGTAGTGTTTCCACATTGCTGAATTTTGTGATGTTTTCTCCCTCTCCTGTGTGTCTTACCACTAAAAGGATGTCAGAGTTCCTGCATTTGGAGGCCGGGGATAGTGTAGTGTACTGTGAATCTGTGTCCAATCTGGAGGACGAATGCTCCCCTGATGTACCACAATATGAACTTGTGGATTTTTTGAGGCTGGATCTAGGTCTTTTACGCTTAGCTTGCTCCCCAAATTCCCAAATTTAACATTTTTATGTAAACCAAAATTATTCCCCCTTTCATCAGTGTAAATATATCATGCCCTTTTATACAACATGTATTGTAAAGGCTCTTCCACAATACATGTTGTATAAAAGGGCATGTTAAATGTATTCTATATTTACACTGATGAAGGCTTAGTAAGTTTCATGCTGAAACCGGTCTGTTTTTTGCCTTGAAGGATATGTTTCAATAAATAGAAGACGTTTTCTACACTACTGAGTGCTGGCCTTTTGTTTTTGAATTTGCTTGTTAGTGTTTTGGGGCCATGCATTTGTCGAACTTGCATGGGTTACTTTGCTGTTGGAGTTCTGTTTGTCCTTGCTATTGGCTCGTGGTGCGTTGTTTCTTGGACTGTTACTGTTTGGACTTCATAGTTTGCGGTTGTTTCTTCTTTTTCCATCTTGGACAACACTGACTGGTTTGTTTTTTGGCGTATGGTTTGTCAAGCGGTATCTCTTTTGGAGTGGACGATTCTAGCCTGTTTATTGATGTGGTAACATCACCCTGTATAAGTGATTCACATTTATATTCTGGTCGATGTATTTATAACATTTGGATACCTAATCGTATGAGATTGTGAACTGGGCTACTGTTCATTCATTTCTACATTTGGTTTGTTTGGGACCATTTCATTTTACTTCACTGTTGATTCGGATGCTGTTTCTTTGCATTTCATATGGACAGAACAAGAACTTGGCAGTTTCATTTTTTGGGGCCTGAATTTGGTATAACATTGGATACACGGACCGAACGAACTGGAACTACATAGCAGCCTGTTGGCCTACCATTTATGGTGACATTGATATTGAATAGCACTAACATCTTTTGACCTTTTTTTGTACATTATTCATACATGCCCATATTTGGGGGTTTTGAAAGTTTTTTTCCTTTGTTTTTGTGGTTTATGGTGTTGGCGTTTTTGAGACCGAGTTGGTTATTTTATTCTGTCAAGGAGGGTGTTACGGCATACATTTATCAGTTCGTTCCATGATTGTTTTGAAACAGTTATAGATTGTTTATCCTACATTTCATTCTAGGGATCTCAGTTTGTGATCAGTGTCATGTATATGAGAATGGACAATGCTTATAATTATTGACACTTTTTCAACTGTTTAGTTGTTGTTATTTGAAGGTTTGAGATATGGGATGGTTGTATTTCTTCCACATAGTATGTGTTTGGTTCGGGCATATTAATCACATATGCTCTGGTTAATTGGGGGGCATTTTTGTATAAGGTCTGTACTCCATTTTTATAATTCAAGTTATATATATTAAATGTTCGAGGGGCGTATTGGTGCGGATTGATTGGTGAGTCGCACTTTATACATTAATGGTGTATGCAAGGGCTATAATCGTTATCCTCCTTTTTTGATTTGGTTATTGCTAGGAGTTATTTCCTCTATAAGACATCAGGGAACATAGTTATGTATGGAGTTAATGGCATGTTGTACTTGCCATAGGATGGACTCATTTAACTGAAGTATTTCTGTCACTACACGCACTGGCTATTATTGTCCCTCTTATCCTCCTTGTTTTGGGGGGACCCAAGTTATCATTGGAAGTTTGGACCGCATACAAACATTTTCTAATTCAAATTGTTGGGTTGCAATATATATGGTTGGCTACACATCTATGTGTGTTGATCTGTACTATCCTGTATCTCATATGGTTGAGTGTATTTAACCAAAATTGTGTTTTCTGGTGACACCCCCATATTCATATATTCATATTGTCTTGCCAATTACCAGCTTTTATTTTTCATTTAGTACCATCTAATCTGGTCTACTTTATTGATTATTGTTAGACCTAGGTTTATTGAGGCACTCTGTTTTATTTGGGACGATGGATTTGAACCAGCTTCTAATGGGATTGTCAGTAGATACAGACGATTTGGGTGTGTTTGGTCTTGGACCTAGGGGTCCCACAAATGAAACAGGGTATTCTTCCAAACCTGATTATACATGCATGGCAGTCTTTCAGAAACTAAGAGCATGAGATCATTATGGATCAACTTTTGGCATTTTAAACTTTTTAAGGCTTATCAAGCCAAAGGGATTGCCCCTAGAGAGTTAAGAGTACATATCCTACCATTTGTGGCACATATTGATGATGATTTAACTGAGCAATGGGCTTCTGTACAACAAAAGGCTTCATTGAGCTTTGTTGATGTGCTTACCGCATATTATGATCGCTCTACCGATACATGCATCACTGAGGTGGCCATGATTTGTGAAGAAACCAAAGTATTTGAGGACCAGCCATGCTACATCTCTTGCTTAAACCAGTTGAGTCAGGAATTGCTCACTTTGGAACAACAACTAAAGGACAGGAAGAGGCAGAAATTTCATAGGGATAAACGTGACTATGAAAGGGGTAAACCTTTTGGTTTACATAAAAATGTTAAATTTGGGAATTTGGGGAGGAAACCTGCTAAGCGTAAGAAACCTAGATCCAGCCTCAAAAAATCCACAAGTTCATATTGTGGTACATCAGGGGAGGATTCGTCCTCCATCAAGGACACAGATTCACAGTACACTACAGTATCCTCGGCCTCTAAAAGCAGGAACTCTGACATCCCTTTAGGGGTAAGATACACAGGGGAGGGAGAAAACATCACAAAAGTCAGCAATGACATAGAAATAGGAATTGTTACTAATGTGCTTAACATCTCATGTACCTGGCTCCTTTGTCTCTGAACACTCTTTGGCACAGGATGTTATGGCATTTTGTTGTGTTCTTAATCTCAGACTATTTTTCGATACATCAGCTACTGAGTAGGCTGATCACACATTCAAGTTTTATAAATCCACTTTTGTGCCTCCCATGCGCCACTCTGTTCACATGTTTCTTAACTCTGTTCTTAAAGATTTACATTTTCACTTTTGTGAAATAGGGATAATGCCAACAATCTCTCAAAGATGGAACAACATGTAATATCCAATTTACAACATAACAAGCATTTGGTCAGTCTACCAGCTGACAAGGTTGGGGCTGTTGTTGTGATGGACTGGGACAAATATAATGCTGAAGCCCAAAGACAATTGAGTGATGGGAGGTATTACATGCATATGCCCCTTGATCTTGGCCCCAGATTCAAACACCAAATAGACCGGTTTCTCCAGTCAGCTAGGGAGGAGGGTATCATTTCGGATTCGGTGTTGCACCATTTGACAGTGATTGACTCTAGGCACCAGTATCTTTATCTTTAACCTAAATACACAAAAATTTACATGAGCCCCCAGGTAGATTAATTGTGTCTGGTTGCAGTTCCCTTATGGAAACCCTATCACAATTTTTGACTGAGTACCTAAAACCTCTTTTGTAATGTGTCCGGGCTCGCATCCAGAACACAACTGAGTTTTTACGAATTATCTCTGATATGTAATTGGAGCAGGGTTGGCAGTTATATACTTTGGATGTATCTTCTCTTTACACCAGTATCCCTCACTGGGTTGGCTTATGGGCTCTGGAATACTGGTTATGTCAAGCTGAACTTTATCCACCAGGGTTCAACACTTTTCTTACTTGTCTTGGTGAACAAGTACTCACCAAGAATACCTTCTATTATCAGGGTAAATGTTTTTGGCAGATGCAGTGTACAGCCAAGGGAGCTTCTTTTGCTCCCATTTATGCTGACCTCTTTATGGCCTATTTAGAGTAACAACCTATTTACGATCCAACACATAATATCTACATTAATGAATTTGACATATGGAGATGTTTTCTTGACGATTGCTGGATGGTCTGGAGGGCGGATGAGGTATATTTGAAGGAGTTTGTTGAATACCTGAATGACAAT
Organism: Protopterus annectens; assembly: GCF_019279795.1. NCBI lineage: Eukaryota > Metazoa > Chordata > Ceratodontiformes > Protopteridae > Protopterus > Protopterus annectens. The sequence continues at coordinate 307,969,911 of NC_056731.1, forward strand.
AAGTGGGGTATACAATTCACAGCTAATTATCACATGGAACAAATTATTTGTTTGGATGTGGTAGTCACGAGGAATACAGTTAACACCTTGGAGACTCAGGTATATCGTAAATATCCACAATATAACTCACTTCTACATGCCTCTAGTTTTCACCCTCCACATATTACTCGCAACATCCCCAAACCGCAATTCCACCATATGAAATGGATTTGTTCTAATCCTGACAGATATGAATATTTCAAACAGGACCTTACCAACAGGTTCAAGGCCAGAGGTTACCCAAGTGGTACCATCTTGACAGCAAGTAATTGGGTCGCAAGGGTGGATAGGAAGGATTTACTTGTCTACAAAGACAAACCACGTCCCAATCATTTTAACAATAGATTAGTGACAACTTATGGATGTAACACCTACATACTATTGGATTATGTTAATAGAAACTGGAACATACTGTTAGCTGATCATAGGCTATCAGAGATTTTACAAGATAAATGCCTCTTTTCCTTTCATAGGGGCACAACTCTTGGGTCCCACTTTAACCATTACAAGAAGGTTTTTCCTTCGATCATTTCTGAATCTCAATGAACAATCACAGGGGATTTTTTTATGTGGGTGCATACTGTGTGGACATTGTGTACACTGTCCAAGGATGGCCAAGTCCAATCACTTTACCAGTATAAGCACAGGAACGGTTTTTGATATAAAATTTTTGCCCAATGATGGCACAAATTGGGTTATATACCTAGCTACATGTTCCTGCTCAGCCTTTCACATAGGACAAACCTCTCAACCAGCCAGATTACGTATATCAGAACACATGAGTGATATTAGACTGAAAAAACTCAATAATGCGCTCTACAAACATACTTTGGTATACAACACAGCGAACTTTAGGTTTACCATTATTGATAGAATCATTGGTGATAAGGTTATTAAATCTGGTTGGCACAATATACTTAATTACAAAGAAAAGAAATGGATTATCAAACTGGGGGGGTTATTTCCACCAGGGCTTAATGAACAATTATAGCCAACCAATCAGTAGGGCTCTTCCACAATACATGTTTTATAAAAGGCCATGTTAAATGTATTCTCTATGTACACTGATGAAGGCTTAGTAATTTTCATGCAGAAACCAATCTGTTTTTTGCCTTGAATGATGTGTTTCAATAAATAGAGGACGTTTTCTACACTACTGAGTGCTGGACATTTGTTTTTGAATTTTCTATGAAATTAAACCCAAAGGTCAGTCCAGTGGTCAGACCAGCAAGAAAAGTTCCAATAGCTATGCAGGATAGAGTTAAAGCTCAGTTGGATAAAATGGTGCAGCAAAGTGTAATTTGTCCAGTCACAGAACCAACTGAATGGGTGTTGCCCATGGTAGCAGCTCACAAAAAAGGCTCAGACGAAATCAAAATATGTACTGACCCAAGAGATTTGAACAAAGCATTAAAGAGACCACATCATCCAATGCATATGGCCAAAGAAGTCACAGCCCTAATACTGAATGCCACTGTTTGTTCAGTCTGAGATGCAAAAAGTTCATTTTGGCAAGTGATGCTTGATTGCACATTCTCATTACTGACGTCTTTCAGTACCCCATTTGGCAGATATAGATTCCTAAGAATGCCATTTGGAATACATTCTGCAAGTGAAGTCTTTCAGCATGCAATGGAGCAAATTTTTTCAAGTTATCCTTGTGCCATAATAGTAGATGATTTATTGGTTGGAGGTAATGGTGAAGCAGAGCATGACAGAAACCTTAAGAGAGTTCTAGACAGAGCACGTGAAGTGAACTTAAAGCTCAATCCTCTGAAGTGCAAATTTAGACTACCAGAAATTACATATATAGGTCATTTATTTACTAGTAATGGTTTGCAACCAGACCCATCCAAACAAGCAGCTATTCTTGAGGTGTCAGCACCACATAATGTTCAAGCTCTACAGAGTTTTCTTGGTATGGTCAACTATTTAGGCAAGTTTATACCAGACTTCAGTGAGTTGCCCACACCTTTGAGAGAGCCAAAAATGTTACATGGTCTTGTTTGCAACAACACCAGAAAGCATTTGAAGACCTTAAGCAGAAAATTGCCATCCCACCTACATTAAGATACTATGATGTTAATACACCAGTAACCCTTTCATGTGATGCTTCAAAATTTGGTCTTGGTGCAGTTATTCTTCAAGAAGGCAGACCAGTAGCCTATGCATCAAGAACTCTTACCCAAACTGAAATGCAATATGTTCAAATTGAGAAAGAACTTTTGGTGATAGTATTTGCATGTTCAAAGTTTCATGATTGTGTCTATGGTCGAGCTATCCAGATTGGAATTGATCACCAACCTCTAGTTACTATTTTAAAGAAGCCTATGCATTTGGCTCTAGTATGATTACAAAGAATGATGCTCAAATTGCAAAAGTACAACTTCAAAATGGTCTATACAAAAGGCAAACTTCTTTATCTGGCTGATACCTTACCCAGATCACCCAGAAATATAATGAAACAGGTTCATGCAGAGATTTTTAACTCTGACATCATGGAAGTGCATAATTTTTCTACCATGAGACTTGATGAGCTGAGAGATCATACAAAGACTGATCCAGTTTTGCAAAAGCTCAACCACTACATTAATGTTGGATGGCCGTCAAAGCAAGCTAATGTACCACCTGAAGTACAAACTTATTTTCCTTACAGAGATGAAATGTTGATGGAAGATGGCATTATTTTCAAAGGTCCAAAAATTGTTATTCCTGCTTCCTTACAACATGAATATATCCAGATTTTGCATCGTGGTCACCCAGATTCCACATCTACCAAAAGAAGGGCAAGAGAACTAGTATTTTGGCCTTCTCTAGCAAAAGACATTGATGAAGTACTTTCTTCTTGTTCAATATGCAGTGGTACTAAACAGCATTTGCAAAAACAACCACTTCAGCTAAGTCAAGTTCCTGAACTACCTTGGTCAACAGCAGGGGCAGCTCGTGCTATTGGACTGCAGCCTCCTCCCCAGCTGTAAAAAGAAAAAAAATGATAGCGAGTCCCAGAACTCCACGCTTGTGTGCTTGGCATTCCCGGAATTCCATGCATGCATGCTCAGCATTCCTAGAACTCCACGCATGCGTGCAAGAATCCAGACTGCTGTTTAACCAGTCTGGATTAGGAGGAAGGCATCAGACTACAGAGATGCCCAGAAGTCTATGCAGTTACAACTGCATAGACTGGAATGGGATCAAACAGCAACATCTGCAGGCTGGATAACTTGCTGTCACGGTAAGGACTTGTATTTCAAACTTAGCTTGCTCTCGTGCAGGGGCTGGGACTTTGAAGCTGCTGTAGAAATTTCAAGCAAAGCTGGGACGGACTCCAAACTCAGGTACTGTAGTGTGTGTTTGTGTGTGTATGTGTGTGTGTGTGTGTGTGTGTGTGTGTGTGTGTGTGTGTGTGTGTGTGTGTGTGTGTGTGTGTGTGTGTGTGTGTGTGTGTGTGTGAAATGCCCCAGTTAATATACCTGGTGGCTAGCACATAACTGAGGCTCCAACCCTGTACCTTGGGTACAGGTAGCAAGAGCATGAATTCCCTACCCAAGACCACTTATGGAAACTATGCAGATTTTTGTCTCTGTTGTTCTGTTTTGCTCCTCATAAAATCTGTGGTTTTCTGGATTTTGAATTGACTAAGTAATGACAGGCATTTGAATTTCAGACTTCATATTCTTCAGAAAGTATATGGCAACACAAAACATTTTATTCTAGCAATTTTCTACATTTATAAGATCAATATTTGAAATTTGTCCCTATTTTTGGAGCTGTATTCTCCCATTATTGGCTTTGTTCAGGTTTTCTAGAACTGAACTTTCTAAACATACTGGAAAATATTAAGATAGAACCAAACACCCTAATACTGGGTGATTTTAACTACCCTGCCATTAACTGGGAAAACTACTCATGTCCCAACACCTTTGCGCAACGGTTCTTGGAATTCATAAATTCCAACGCCCTGGATCAACTAATCCATAGTCCCACCAGGGGCTCCAATATCCTAGACCTGGTCATTACCAACATGGGAAATCAATGCTCCATACCTATGGTCACCCCCTCGTTAGTCAGGTCTGACCATAAGCTAATCACCCTTAACATCCACATCCCACCCCACCCCCAGTAAAGAAACCACCATAAAAACTTCTAAAGCCAACTTCATGCTACTCAAGTCAGAAGTGACAAACTTCATGACACCCATGCAGACGGAACTGAAAGTTCAACTGCTGAATCCTACACTACGGCACTGTACAAGCACATCCACTCATGCATGAATCGTGCCATCCCAAATAGAACCAAAATGCTCTCATCCAAAGAAAGGAAGCCAATCTGGTGGTCCCCTGCCATAAACAAACTTTACAACAAAAGGAAGAAACTTTTGCAGAAAGAGGAAAATCCCAGGATGCAAAAACTCCTTACTAGCCTCAGTAAGAAACTGAGATGCCTCATAAAATCCTCCAAAGCTAGTTACGAAAATAAAATTGCCAAAGATTCCAAAGACAACCACAAAGCATTCTATAATTATGTCAAGAATCTAAATGGCAATGCTCAGATCTGCTCTGAGCTAAAACAGAATGGTATTAAATATACTGATCCAAAGGATATTACCAATATCCTGGCAGATCGATTCAGTGCCAACTTCACCCCACTCTCACCCCCTAAATGGCCCATCTCAATACCGGAAGATTGCCAAATTCCAGTAATAACGGCCTCACAGGTACAAAATGCACTCTCTAAAGCCAAGAATACAGCATTCATGGGACCAGATGACATCCCGGGCTGTGTACTACATGAACTACAATATGAACTGGCACCTCACCTAAGTGTCATGTTTAATCATAGCCTCACCTAAGGTTTCGTGCCCACTGAGTGGCGCAGAGCTATAGTTATCCCAATCCACAAGGGGGGATCCACCTTGGATCCCGGAAACTACCGTCCCATCAGTCTGACGAGCCTTATCTGCAAGGCCATGGAGCGTATTATCATGGAACTTATAAACAAAGACATTGGCAACCTTCAAACACTGGACCCCACCCAGTTTGGGTTTGTGAAGGGCCGATCTTGTCTCCTGAACCTGAATGACTTCTTTGAATCAGTCTCCAGAGCCATGGACAAGGGTAAGGTGGTCCACACAGCCTATCTAGACCTTGCCAAGGCCTTTGACACCATCCCCACTCTGGAATCATAGATAAACTTACTAAGTTGGGCATTAATCCCTATGTCACCCAATGGGTTGCTAAATGGCTCACTGATAGAACCCACACTGTAAAAGTAGCTGACTCCAAATCCAGCTCCAGACAAGTGACAAGTGGAGTACCTCAGGGTTCAGTCCTGGGGCCGCTCTTGTTTGGCATCTACTTCTCTGAAGTACAGGTCAACACTAAGGGACTCTGGCTAACAAAGTTTGCAGATGACTGCAAACTGGGAGCCATTATTGAATCCCCAAATGATGTGGATACTCTACAAAAGGGCCTTACAGAAACAGATGCTTGGTGCCAGAGCCATGGGCTCAAGCTCAATGCCAAGAAATGTATTGTTATCCCCTTTGGGAAAAACATGTATCCATGAATTACCATATAGGTGGCAGTACACTAAACACACACAGGTGGACAGTGGTCTCACCTTCGATAACCACATTGCCACAACAGTCAGGAAATCCTTCTATGTGGCACACCTCATCACGAAGGGCTTTTCATCCAGAAAAAAGGAGGTCATTGTCCCACTGTACTCATCCCTCATTAGACCCATTATAGAATACAATGCCCCATTTGGTATGTACCTCTCAAGACATCTGCAACAACTGGAAAGGCCTCAGAAATACCTCACTAAAAGAATCACAGGCCTAAAGCAGATGCCCTATGCTGACCGCCTTAAAAAACTCCAGCTATACTCTGTCGCATATCGTCTACTTAGAGGCGATCTCTGCTTAACATCCAAGGCCATGTCAAACCCAGAGCTGTTGGACATGCTACACTTAAAGAAATCCCAATCCCTCAGAGCTACACGCTCCAGGGATCTAAACCTTGTCATCACAATAAACAAAACATGTTGGAGAGATAGGTTCCTTACCCAGAGACTCCCCAGACTCTGGAATAGATTGCCCATACATGTCAAGCAGAGTGCCTCTTTGGACCTCTTCAAGAGGAACCTTGACGATTGGATGGGAGAAAGGAAATTCACCCCAGGGATCACGTCAGTCGCCCTGCTAGACAGGGGTCCAGGAAAGTAAATAATGTGAGAAGAAATATTCAGGGAATTGTTATGGCTAGGCTTGCATAGGCCGTAGGGCTGATAGCCTAGTACTAACCTATGAACCTATGAACCTATGTGCTAAGAGGTTGAGAGCTATGGTGAGAACTGAATTCATTGACTATGTTTGGCGGCTGTATTCCCCCATTATTGGCTTTGTCCATGTGTTTTGTGCTAAGAGGTTGAGAGTTGTGGTGAGAACTGAATTCACTAAATGATAGCCATTTAAGTTTCAGTCTTCTTGTCCTTCATGAAACAGCTGATTTGGCATTGTGGTATGTTACTCTGACTATAGTGCACAGGGTCCTGGGTTCAAGCCTTGGCAGTAAAATCCATGTTGGTAACACAGCATTTTATTCTAGCAACTTTCCAAGATTACGCAAGTTATGTTTAAAATGTGTCCTTGTTATTTGGCCATGTGCCCCCCCCCAATAAATGTTGGCTTTTTTCAGATTTCTTATGCTGCAAATTTGAGAGATACAATTGAGTGGATTTTACAAGGAGCTGTGAGCTTCAGGGGAAGAGAAGTTTAGTGCTGCTTATGCTAAGTCTGCTTGCATTGTTAATAGCACAACAGGTAATCTACTTGCTTTTGATGCAGAAGGCTGTAGGTTCTACTCCCACAGGATGTAGATGCATTGCTGATACTGTACTGTGTGGCACTTTTAAAGGGGGTAGATGCTGCAGTCCTGAGATAGCCCTCTTTGGCGGAGATACCTAGTAACTATGAACCTGTTATAAGTTTGCCATCCAATCCTTATTGCAATATTACTAGCTTATCAATTTTTAATGTAACATAGGCAATTTATTCGTCAAGGGCAACAGGCACTTTATTTGTAGATGAAACAATGAAATATAAAGTTGTTTGCTAGCAGCAACCTCTTCATTAGTTACAGATCTTTTAATGTGGAATTATTTAGATGACCTTTACTTCTGCAGAGATTGTGCATATTTACTGATACTGGTGGATTGTAGAAGTTTGAGTAGACTTTTATGATGTAAATGATCTGAACTGGCCAGTTTTGTCATTGCTAGTGCATGCATTTTGTTTCATTGTTTACTGGAAAAATGTTCAATACAATAAATTTAAAATGGCCTCTAACAACTGTACTGTATTATACAAGGAATATAATTTAATACAATCAGGAAAGTGTATCAAAGAACACATGTATGTTTTGTGTGCAAGGGGCCTATGATTTAAAAAACAGGCCAAAGTTAATCTTTATCTGCCACTGGCCAGATGTATTTTCTTTGCATGTGGGTTTCAGTGCTGTTTCAATGAATGTGAGTTTCAAGGGCAGAGAAGTTTTAATGCTAAATCTATTTTCATTATGAGACTGCATTCCTTTGTTTAGCAAATGCCTATTAGTGTTTGTGCTGTAAAATGTAAAATAAAACTTTTAAATGAAATCCAAATCATTGTAGAAATAAATGAGTATGCACATTACAGTGTTTATGGTAAATGGGGTGAAATAGTCAAGTAATGGGACATTGGAATGGCTGCAAGGGGGGAGGCCCCATTTGACCATGATTTTGTGAGGGGGGGAAGGGCGGCAAACTCAAAGCCAGACCCAGCTGAACTATACCTCTCAACTGTCCAGAGTTTCACAGAATTAATAGTTTTCTGTTTCTTATTTTTGGTTTGTTCCTCATAAAATTTGTGGTTTTCTTACAAATCATTTAAGAATGAAGTAACCAAATAATGACAGACATTGAGTTTCAGACTTCATACCCTTCAGAAAAATTCATGCTAAAGCAAGACCTGTCATTCTATCAACTGTCTAAGTTTATACAAGAGCAATTTTTAGTACTGTTTGTATGTTTCCCAATATATTTGGCCTTGTCCAGATTTCCTGCATTAAGAGGTTGAGAGGTACACACAAACAAATCACTTTATAGAATTAGGTATATCCAAACCTCTCAACTCTCCCTGATTTTGGTTCAAAATGTTGCTCTCCCCTTAATAATCCCTCTGCAAAATGGCAGTTTTGGAAGAAAATGAGGAGGGCTTACAATTAATAAATAATTGTAATGATCAGAGTTGTATATTACTTTTATTTCAGAAGTGCATGTAGATTCTCTTATTTTGTCAGCTGCTCAACTTAACAGTACTAATATTAAAAAAGTGTCCCTTCTTTGACAGGTTCCCAGCTGTATTGTGTGGCTATTTTATATTTTTGCATCACATTTTTGGTCTGTTTTTCATAAAATTGTGGTTTTCTGGCAAATTAGTGGCAAATCATTAAATATGGAAGTTAGAAAATAATGACAGACATTTGAGTTTCAGATTTCACACACTTCAGAAAATTCAAACTAATGCAAGACCTGTTATTCTATTATCTAAGTTTATAAGAGCAATATTTAAAAAATTGTCCTTATTTTTGGGCCTTTGTCCCACTTCTATTTATGGCTTTGTCCAGATTTCTTGCTCTGAGGTTGAGAAGTATGACAAATGTCTCAGGGCCAACACAGTCAGCCATAGACATTTCAAATTGTGACGTACTTGCACCCCACTTCCTCATATAGTGACTCTGGATGTGTCCAAGCAAGGCAAGAAGCAGTTATGCAGTGTGTGCAGAGTATCCCCCATCCAAGGTAGACATAAGTACTACAGTGGCTTTTCATCTGTCCTTGATTTTAAAGAATGTTCTGGTTTTCTGTCATATTTTTAGACTGTTGATTTATGCTTCGTATTATTCAGAAAATGCATGTTGTTGCAGTGCTTGTTGCTCTGTGTTTAAGTAGCAATGCTTTAATGACCATAAGGTAAGCTTAGCTGAGCTTGTAAGATGCAAGTAATCTTTAATAAGCATACTGTTAAAGAATTACCAACAGTAAAAGCATTTTTGTTGTTGCCGTGCAGAAAATATTTGCATAACTAGATCATGTATAAGCCTTAGTTATTGAAATGCATATGGCATTCTTTGTAATAAAAGACAGGATTACAGTATTTTCAGAAGCTCATTACATTTGTTGGAGACTTGCAGTCATCTTTGCAAGCTTTACCCATAAACTAAACAGAATGCCAGTCTATCATGTATGGTCCATAACTTGTGCAGTATTGAACTTGTTTCTTGTTTGCTGTTCATTTTTTACTTTGATCATGTTTTCCCCGTGTAACAAGTAGATAGTTGTCATGCAGCAGGTCTTTTTTAGATAAGAAACATTTTTAAAAGTGGGGGTATCACAGAGATTGCTACTTTCAGCATATTACTTGGCACTTTTATAAAGCTAAATATAAATTATAATCAGAACTGCAGTGCAAGGAGAACTGGTTTGAGCTGAGTTTTGCTTGTTTTTTTATACTTGATTTTGACTGGCATTCCAGCAATGTATATAAAAAGTAATTTATTTTTTCATGCCTCACAAGCTTTTTGTTTCCATCTAGATATTAAGTAAGCTGTCATGTAGCCAATGCATTGAAATGTTTTTTTTCTTCTACACTTCATTTTGTCTTGATTGGACTCTCATAATGATGGTTTGGCACCCACGACAGCATATTTAATTAAAGTCCATTTTTTGTGGTTTTGAGCATAGCCCCGCAACTTTCTAGTTGGCCACACTCCTTCCCATTGGCCACACCGATTCAGCTGTCTCCTGCAGCCCCCTCCCCTTTGATTTGAAGTCACCATCCACTACTGGTCAACAGTAGCCACTGATATATTCAAGTGGAACAATCAGCATTACTTGGTATTGGTAGACTCTTACTCAAACTGATTTGAGATTGATTTACTACCTAATCTAACATCCACTGCTTTATTACTAAGTTGAAACATCATTTCTCAGTCCATGGTAGTCCACACAAAGTTAGTTCTGACAATGGTACTCAATTTGCTAGTCAGTTATTTCAGAAATTTGCAAAAGAATGGGATTATGTACATGTTACTAGTAGCCCACAATATCCACAGTCAAATGGTCTAGCTGAACGTGCAGTGCAGAGTGCAAAGCAATTACTTGAGAGGTCAAAGCATGACAATTCCGATGTCTTTTTGCATTTACTTAATCTCAGAAACATACCCCATGATGATATACTTGGCACGCCTGCTCAGAGACTTCTATCTAGGCAAACCAGAACAACATTGCCTATCAGTTCCAGTTTGTTGAGGCCTAAAGCTAAGAACAACAAGACAGTTAGAGCTCAACTATTCAGAAAACATTCTTTCCAGAAGTCCAGCTATGATGAACCGAGCAGATTTCTTCGTCCATTGAAAGAAGGAGAGACAGTGAGGGTACAAACAGGGAAAGGTTTCGATCTGATTGGTCAAGTGACATGTATATGTACTGAGCTGCGATCCTACTTCGTAGAATCTGAGGGTGTGGAGTATAGGTGAAATCGCAGACATCTTCTTCCTCTGTCAGAATTGATATAGCAGCATTGTTCCTGTGATACAGACTGTAGATCTCAGAGCAATCCAGACAATAATCCTGTTGCAGAACGTGTCTTAACTTCTACTTCTATTCCTGATGATGTTGCTGATATCCCAAAAGCTGAACATTCAGCAGAGACAGTCCCAGTTGCTAAACCTGATTATAATTTCTATGTCAAAGATTTGGTTGTATTTCCAGACCTAGTGTGAAATACACAGCAACCTGGACATAATTGTCTATATGTATTTAGTTCTGTATAATTGCATGACAAAGAATAATTTATATTGATTGCATGTCAATTAATGTCATCAAAATTGCATGACTTATTTCTCAAAGACTAGAGCATGTGTGCTGTATCTTAAGAAGCATTTCAAGGACTAAACATGCATATAAATAGTCAGCATGTGCTAGCCTCAGTGCCATTTTGAGAGTGCAGTCAGCGAGTAAGCCTGTATGAGTGTAATAGCTAGTTTGTATCTAAGTTAAAATTATTAGTAAGTTAAAATTATTAAGCCTCAATCCTGATGTGTTTGTACATAATAAAGCTGCTTGAATAGAACCCACAAAGTCTCGTCTATTGCATCCTGACTAGACGAGCGACAGAGCTAAAGCTGCCTTGTTGGGTCCGAGGCGTTGGGAGTTAACTCCAAGGTTTTCCGAGTCATCTCTGCTCTTTGGAGCTTCTGCACTGGATATCTTGTCTCTGACTTCCTCCTCAAGGAGATTGCTTTTGGAGCAGAGGGGAGGCAATGGTCCAGAAGCCTGCCTTCTCAGAGTTAATGTTTCTCCAGAGTGATCTGCCTTGAAGGTTGTGAAAAGAGTATTCTCTGCTCCAACAGGAAGGATGGATCTAATCCCCTCAGATCTCCAAACTGGTTCCCAAATGTCTCAGCGCTTAGAGCCACATCATTCTACACCACAGAGACAGCCAGCGTAAGGTCCCCAGACCACCCAGCAGGGATTTACAGTATCTTCTGACACTTCACCAGAACATTCCAATGAGAAAGTCCCTAGGAAGAGGAAGTGAAAAAAGAGGCAATTAGACTCTTCACAAGAGTCATTCACTGAAGATACTGATTTCAGTGATGGAGAAGGGTCCCCACGATCACCTCTGGAAGATGTCTCATTTGGAGATATTCTTGAGATCCTTAAGCAGAGAGGTGGTTGGTCCTCCAGCAACCCTTCACCTGAGGAATCGGTGTGTCTGGAGGCTTTTGGAGCTGGCACATCTATCTCCTGGGTTACTCTACCCAGTGATGAGCTCATTGATTCAGTCTCTAGATGGGTGTGGAAGCAACCTGACTCAGTTGAGCCTATCCCTAAGAGACCATATCAGATTCTGGCTCCACCTCTCAGGATGAAATTCAGGAGTAATGGGGTGCCGTAGATGCCATGGTCGTGGCAGCAGCCACCAAGAAGCAACTTGCTGAACAAAGTTCAACTGTTCATCCCCCTAACAAGCAGTCTAGGGTGATAGACAGATTTGGGAAGTGTATATATGCATCAGCAACCTTTGCTCTTAGATCGCTGAACTATTTGGCACATTTTACTAGACTACAAAGGGACTTGATCAAGGAGCTTTTTGAATCCCTTTTCCAGGACCATTACAGCTGATGATTAATTGTCTGTGGCCTCTCAGTTGGCTACCCTCCAATCCAGTTCAAATTTGTCCATGAGGCTTATCTTGCATGCAGCTGAAGGTGCCTCAAGGGCAGCGGGTTCCAGCCTATCCATTAGGAGACATGCCTGCTTGTGCTTATGTGATTTTGCGGAGCTTTCAAGTGTTCATTCGATTTGTAAATGCACCCTTTGACAGCAGTTTTATGTTTGGCCCAAAAGTGAAGGGGACAGTCTTCATGTATGAAAAGGATGGAAAGACCCTCTCTGCAGTGGGAGTACATTTTTTGACCCCTCAAAGATAATTTTCTAGGAATCAACCTAGTGAATGAAAAATGTGGTTCAGAAAGTCCCAGGGTCCTTTCCAGGGCACACAAGGAGATAGTACCCCTAAGGGCCGAGGGGGGAACTCGAATGGATGACAACACCCACATAGCAGAGGAGGCCTGCAAAAGCAGGGGTCCAGAGGTTTTTTCTCTGATAGACCCTCTCAGTAGTCCTGAAAGGAGGCCCAATTGTCCTCCTGTGGAGGCAATCAGGTGTCAACTATCCCTGCACCAGATAGCCTGGCAAGAAATAACAAGAGATACTTGGGTGCAGAGGATTATTTCCACAGGTTATATAATTCCCTTTTTTCTTCCACTCCCAATTGCATGCAAAATTCCCAATGTTCCACCAAGTCTGAGGAAATCAGTAGCACTAGAAATACAAAACCTGCTAGAACAAAGAGTCATCCAAAAGGTCCCACCAGACCTGATAGAATCTGGAACTTACTCAAGGTTCTTATTAGTGGCAAAAAACAAGGGACTGGAGACCAGTTTTGAATCTCAGCAATTTGAACAAGTCAGTTCGACATACAAAGTTTCGGACAGTCACGGTTCAGTCCATTCTACCCTCCCTGGGCAAGGACAATTGAATGTGCTTGACAGACCTTCAGGATGTGTACTATCACATAAAAATGAACAGACAGTCCAGAAGGTATTTACACTTCTGGCTGGGAGCCAGTTAGTATCAGTTCAGAACACTCTGCTTTGACCTCACTATAACCCCCAGGATATTCACCAAATGCATGTCAGTGGTAGCAGCTTACTTGAGACTGCAGAGGTTCAGAGTGTTTCCATATTTAAACAACTGGCTCATTCCACCACAACCAGGCATCTACTAACAAGAGCAAGAGATCAGGTACTTCAAATTTGTTCTCATCTGGGCATAGCCATAAATTACAAGAAGTCTCAGTTACAACCAAAATCAAACCTTGGAATTCACAGGAGCAGTCTTCAACATGATATCAGTAACAGCTCATCTTCCTCTCTCAAGAGTACAAACTATCAGATTCAAGGTCAGGAAAATAATTCACAATACCAACATTTCAGACTGGTTAATCCTTCAAACCTTGGAAACAGTGTCAGCTGCCATAATCTCAGTTCCTCTAGCAAGATTTCATATGAGAATTCTTCAATGGATGCCAGCAGCACAGTGGTTGATTATTTGCCAGCTCTTGTCGGCACAAATAAGAATCACTTAGGCATGCAGGAGATACCTCTGGTGGTGGATCCAGTCAGATCAGGTTCTACAAGGCCCTTGTCCCTCAACCCAAGGTCATAGTGACTATGGACATTTCCCAGACTGAGGGGGGCATTTCCTGGGGAAAACAGTCCAAGGCACTTGGTCCCAGAAGACGCCATTTTGCATATCAATGTTCTAGAGATGAGAGCAGTGATCTTACCTTTGCAGGCCTTCAAAAATGTTCTCCCTTTATGAACAATTGCAGATCAAACAGACAGTATATCAGTAGTTTGGTACCGCAACAAACAAGGAGGAACCAGAGCTTAACCCCTTGTGTCAGGAAGCACTCAGAGTATGGCAATGGGTGATCTCATCCAACCACTTTCTCATACCAACACACATTCTGGGGAAGACCAATGTGATAGCAGACAAATTGAACAAGTCCATTATTCTACCACATGAGTAGTTTCTCAACATGAAAGTAACAGAAATGATTTTCCATAAATGGGGCCAGCCTTGCTGCAGTCTTTTTGTTTCTTTCCTAAACAACAAATGCAGCAGCTACTTTGCCATAAACCCCAGGGGAATCATCAAGGGATACTGTACTCTATGATTGACCCCCCGGTCTCCTTTATGCTTACCCCCAATTCCCCTAATTCCAAAATTTCTACAGAAAGCTGTCAGGTTGAAGAGCAATGTCATCCTCTTTGTACCTTACTGGCCTTGACAGATTTGGTTCCACTTCCTATGGCCTCATCTACTTCGCCCACCTTAGATTCTGGATCTGATTCCAGACCTCCTGTCTCATCTGACAGGTATGATTCATCCCAGTATCTCAAACCTCAAGCTAACAGTGTGGTTTCTCTAATTCCATTAATAGCCAGTCCCTCATATTCTTTTGTTTTCCCATAAGCTTTCTACATGAAAACTTCATACAAGTAAATGGAAAAGGTTCATCTACTGGGCACAACAAAAATACATCGATTCCTTTTCACCTCATGTGTACAGTATACTTGAATTTTTGGCACCAACCTATAATGAGGGATCTAGTTCCTCAATGATTAAAGTTCAGTTAGCAGCAATCTCTAACTTTTTATTGGATTTGAGAATTCTTCTCTGGCCTCTTCCAAACTTTGTAAAGCTTTTTTGAGAGGCACATTTCTGTTGAGACCCCCATATAAAGATCTTACCCCACCATGGGATTTGAACTTTGTACTGCAGGCTTTAATTCCTTTCCTCTTTGAACCAGCAGCTAAATGTGATCTTAAGTTCCTGACCTGGAAAACTATCTTTCTAGTAGCCATTACCTCTGCTAGAAAAATGTCAGAACTTCAAGCATTCTCTTTTAAACCTCCATACTTGATCTTTCATAATGAAAGAGTCACATTACATACCAAGGCATCTTTCCTTCCTAAGGTGTTTTCTGAATCCAATATCAATCAATCTATTAATTTGCCAGTCTTCTTTCCTAAATTTGCAAATAAAGATGGATATATTACATTTATTGCATGTTCACAATTACATTTTTGCTTACATGGGATAAAAGAAATTAGGAAGACAGATCAACTATTTGTGTCCTTTACAGACTTTAAATTGGGCAAACCAGTTGCAAAGGGAACTTTAGCCAAATGGCTGACAAATTGCATATCATTTATATATAAGAAGTTGGGTCTTACCTTAACAAAACCTGTAAGAGCCTACTCAACTAGGTCCATGGCAACTTCTTCACTGTTTCTCTCTAGAGCTTCCATGGGTGATATATATGTGGCTGCAACCTGAGAAAACCCTCATACCTATATGACTCATTACAAACTGGATCTGGTCTCAAGGGGAAGAGCAGTCTTTGGCTCAACTGTGCTCAGGAATATCCTTCTTAGAGTCCACACAGGATTTTAGGTAGCTGAGGACACTGTCCCAACAGTTGAAGATAGAGTGAAAATTGAAAATATCAGATAAAAAAGTTATGTACTTAACCATAAGGTTCCATCTCTGTTGTCCATTTTCATTCTTTCTCAACTTCCCACCCACCTACCCCCAGTCCTTTTCAGTATGAACTTATGGAATAACAAGAGACTATAAAGACACCACCATCCTTAATACTGAGCTCCAGATATGGCCTTTCAGTCAGGAAAGTTACAGAATGTGGTTCTTTCTACTTTATATAAAACAACAAACAAGATCTGAGGTATGTTAGGGGTTGGTGCGTTGTGGGTAAGGGAGAAGCTCGAGAGGTTTTTGGTGGTCACGTGCTTTAGTACAGCTGAGATGAATCCGAGGATCGGATCCAAACCCAACAGTTGAGGAAGAATGAACTGGACAGCACAGATGGAACATTATGGTAAGTACATAACTTTTATTTCATTTTCCTCTAACAGATTGGGCAAGCCAGTATCCAAAGTTACATTGGTGAAATGGTTAACTGAATGTATTTCCTTTGCTTATGGTAAAAACAGGTTTTTCTTTCCCCCAAGCCTCCTGGGGCTCTCATGTGTGAGGTCTATGGCAGTTTCTTCAGCTTTTTGGTCAATGTAGATCAATGTATGTATATGTACCTTTAAGAAGCTTTTCAAGGGCTTGCACAAGTGTATAAATACTGAGCACTTGTAAGCTAGACTGCCATTTTGTAGTAAGTTGTTGAGATGTAAGTATGTATGTCTGTAAGATCTGTCTGTTAGCTAGTTAATTCATATTTTATGATGCTGCTACCCAGCCTGGTGTGTTTCTATGTATTAAAGCATCTAAAACAAATACCCCACTTGCTTGTCATCTGTGTGAGAGAGAGAGATGAGCAACAGTCAAGATCTTCCATAAGGATAGGGTTTTATTACACATGGACCCTTCTTTTTTACCTAAGATGGCTTCTGAATCCAACATAAACCAGGTCATCAATTTAAAATTCTCAAACAAAGGAGAATACATGCTGCATTATACGTAGTGCGTCTTTTTGGACATACATTGGCAGCTTAGATTTTATCTGCACAGAAACCAAGATTTTAGGAACACTAACCAATTATTTGTATTCTTCTCCAAAAACAAATTGGATAATGCAGTTTAAAGTGACCCTTTCTAAATAGTTAACTGTTTTTATATACTTTGTTTATAAATAAATAGGTTTATCTTTACCTAAACCTACTCCCAAAGCACATTTATGAGATCTGTAGCCACTTCATCTGCTTTTTGTTCAAGAGCATCCATAGAGGATATTTGTGCAGCTGCCACTTGGTCCAGTGTTCATACCTTTATTACTCATTACAAGTTAGACATGCTGTCCTGAAACAGGTTAGCATTTGGCTCCACTATACTCTAGAATATCCTTCCATGAGGACCACCCAAGGCTTACATATCTGTGGACTCTGTCTCACCAGTTGAGGAATGAATGAAAATAACAACAACAGATACATAAGTTATGTACTCATCATGACAATGCATCTGTGTTGTCCATTTTCATTCTTCTTCCACTCCCCACCTTCTAACCTCCTTCCCTGTCTTCCTAGCAAGGCCTAATGGATGTCCCTTTGGGAACGC
Source organism: Protopterus annectens (assembly GCF_019279795.1). Lineage (NCBI taxonomy): Eukaryota > Metazoa > Chordata > Ceratodontiformes > Protopteridae > Protopterus > Protopterus annectens. The sequence goes on from NC_056731.1 coordinate 307,987,212, forward strand.
ACCTGTTCCCTGTTTTGAGCTCTGGCCTTCCTGTATGTCTTTCTCTTGGTTCTTCATCATAATATGATGTCATGTATATGTTAATGTTGGGGCAGCAAACTCAATCTGAGTTATGACAGGATTATAGGTAAAAGAAGGAGCTCGATAGCTGGATCTGTGAGTCTAGTAAAAGCAACCAAGTCAGATCCAAAACCCATCAGTTGAAGAAGAATGAAAATGAGCAACATGTATGCATTATTATGGAGAGTACATAACTTGTTTTAAGAAGAAATGGCAAGGGAGTTTTAAAATGAATTCAGGAAGCCATACAAGAAGAAAAAAAAACAAGTCAGAAAGACTATTTAAGGGACATTATCTCCCCAGTATGACAGTCACCTTTCCCTTCCAGAAAGTCTGAATCTCCCCTTTTCTCTTTGGCAACAGATAGTTTCAGAAAAATGTTTTCTGAAGATCATTCATCATGGTTATGGATGGCAGTGGGAGGAAATTCTTCCTTTTCATGGCCTCTTTTATCATGCTGTCCCAATGAATGATAAAACTAGTTCCTCTCCAGGTGAGAAAAGGTTTATATTCAAGTATGTTTTTATTGGCAAAGAAAAGAAAATGCTTGTAGTCCAGTTCTGAATCTTTATATCCTAAACTTATTTATGATAGTACCCAAGTTCAAAATGCTGTCACTTCATAACGTGGTAACTCTTCTTCCTCATTCAAGTTCCTTAGTAACTGTAGATTTAAAACATGCTTATCTTCACATCCCTATTTATCTGAACTTCTGGCTTTTCTTAAAGTTCTGTGTGTGTCTGGATCACATTATCAGTTCTCTGTCTTACCCATTGGACTATCCACTGCACCAAAAGCTCTTCACAAAGTATCTAGCTCATAGCAGGCTACAGAGTAACCATGTTTTTCCATATTTAGATGACCTGCTTATCTTTGCAGACTCTTTTCAAAGTGTCAGGAATCTCACTTGGGTGACAGATCTCTTATACAAGCTGGTATCCAAGAAAACATTCAAAAGTCTTTTTTTGTCAACTGCATACAGGATTGTGTTCCTGGGGTGTCAGCTAGACACCTCAGTTCAAAGAGCTTTTCTTCCACAGGAAAAAGTAGATCTCTTTCTAAGGTTTTTAATGCACACTTTGGTCACTGGAAGGATTTACCTCAGGAGTTGGTGCCTCATGGCATCTGTTATACCCATGACAAGACTCCACATAGAACAATACAATAATATCTGAAGTCTCTTTGGTCCCAGCAACAACATCCTTTGTCCTTTCAAATCCCATTGCCAGGGTTTCTCAGAAGGGAAATAATTTGCTGGAAACAGCACATATCATAATAACCAAGATTTCCTTTCTCCCTCCCTGTTCCAAAGCATTCAGTCACCACATACACATTGGACTTTGTTTGGGGAGCAGATTCATGCGAGATAAAAGTGCAAGGTGTGTGTAGCTCAAAGGACAGACAGAAATACACCTATATAAAATATATGCTTGCCCTGATCAAGGCACTCAACTCTCTGAATCATTTTCTCTTCTAATTATTATGAACACTATTACAGTTATGTGGTACTTTAGCAAGCAAGGAGGAACCAGGTTGCACACCCTTTGCAGACTAGCCATGTAAGTTTGGGATATAGCTTCACAGCACAATCTCACTCTACAGGCATCCTTTATTCTATCAGAGCAAAACTGTGTGGCAAACAAGCTGAGGAGGACAAGGGCAGACCCTCATGAATGGAAACTAGATTGGGGGGGGTTCTTCCAAGATATGATCCAGCTATGGGGAGTTCCTCAACTAGAAATTTTGCCTCCTCTCTGAACAATCAGCTGGCAAGTGTTGCTCTAGGACACCATGCAGGAAGGCCTGGAAAATAGATGCCTTTTCTTTTTATTGGACAGGAATGTTTCTCTGTGGTTTTCCACCCTTTTCACTGATATCCAGGGTACTTCTGAAGAATCAGAAGGAATCCACCAAGATCCTTATGGTGACTCCCCTCTGGGCCAGGCAACAGTGATTTTCACTTCTTTTGGAAATGGCCAGGGACAATTACCAGAAGCTTCCTCACAGACTGGATCTGCTCACACAAGATCAGGGATGTATTTCATACACCCTGACCCCAATCAAGTTCATTTAACTGCCTAGATGTGTGTGTGTCTTTCGGCTTTTCCCGGTTAGGGGTCGCCACAGTGTAACTCCGGTCCGCTAATGATTGGCAGTAGATTTTTATGTACTGGCTTGCCGGGCCTAACGCACAACCTTCAACAAAGGAACGCCCATTCATGCATGTCGTTACACAGAAGACACTCTAACTGAGAATTGAACGGGCAATGTCTAACTGTGAGGCGGCAATGCTACTGCAGCACCACCACCGCATGGGTCTTAATTCCCTTTAGGTACCTGTTTTTTGATGATCTGCAGCACATACAATGGAGGCAAGAAAGATTGCTACTAGAAAATCAAATATTAGCAAATAGAAAAGGTTTTCTAGTTGGTGCCAACAACATAACCAGCACTCATTCAGGGCTAGTTGTTCTCTGTTTTTACAATATTTGTGTGAGTTACTATCATATGGCCTTTCTTACTCCTCCGTCAAGTTTCATTTATTGGCTATTTCAGCATGTCTACCCATGGATCCTCCTTTTTCTATACATTCTCATTAAAATGTTTAGTGGCACCTCCTTGGAATCTGAATTGCTTCATTTGAACCAGCTATCCTGGCTGACTTGAGGTTTTTAACATGGAAAACAGTTTTACCCATTTCTCTGACCTCTGCAAGAAGCATATCTGAGTTGCAAGCTCTTACTGTGAGTCAACCCTACCTCATTATCCACAGAGAAAGGGTTTCATTAAGAGCTAACCCTTTTTTGCCTACAGAGATATCTGAGTTAACTTTAAGCCAGACTGTTCATCCTCCATTTTCTTTCCTAAACCTAAAATGAAGGAGAAAGGATATTAAATACTTTGGATGTCCACAGACAACTGAAGTGCTATCTTGATAGAACTAAATCTTTCAGATTTTCAGATCAATTGTTCAGTTCACATGAAGGTAGGAAGGGTCAGCCTGTGTCAAAACAGACTATCTTCAAATGGTTGTCTAAGGCTATTATGTTTTGTGATACTCACCAGCCCATTCTACCAGGGACTTGACTTCATCTACGGCTTTTTGGAAAGAGTTGGATTCTAGACGTATTCTAGAATTATCAACTTGGTTCTCTCTGTGTACTTTTACAAAGCATTATAAGCTTGATTCCTTCTCTAGGTCTAGATCAGGTTTTGCTTGGACCATTCTCCAAGGGCTACTCGACTCTTTTCCTTCCATCTCCGAAAATTTGTAAGCTATGGTAATCTACCCATATAGCTTAGGCTACTACAGCATTTCTTTCCAAACACCTTTACTGAATTATCACTTGTGACATGGGCAAATTTACATTTATATAAATGTAATCAAACTATATTAACATAACAAACATTATACTTCACATATATTGCTATTTATCATACAACCTAAGCAACATTAAATAAATTATTCAATTCTTGCCTTTTTTCTTTAGTAAACCATCACTTACTACATAGACAATCATACATTTATATAAATGAAAACAAACCACACCAACACAATCCTAGTTGCATTTTACATCACAAAGCATGCTGACACACTCCCAATTGCAAACATTATACATCACTTATAATCTACCCAATCTTTTTCACTCAAACACTACATAGCTCATATAAGTCCTGTCACCGTTTAAACCTCATTCCTCCCTTGTGTGTATTGTTCCCACAATTCCCATTTTTCCTATGTAGTTTGCTCCTACCCTTTTCTAAAGATCTTAGTTGCAGTTGTTTTATCTTTGTTACTATATTCACTACTTTCCATATAGTTGGTTTATAGGATCATAAGATCATAGGCGGTTAGTAGACTAATGGCCCTGGGGCCCTTACAAGCCTAGCCAAGAGTTTACCCCAAAAAAAGAAACCTCAGTCAACACCTGTTGCCCCTGCCAATGAGGGACACAGGTGGAACCCCTGGGACAAATTTGTGTTTTCCCATCTACTTATCAAGGTTGCGCTTGAAGAGGGTCAGTGAAGTATTCTGTTTGACATGTATGGGAAGTCTATTCCAGAGATGGGGCAGGCTCTGGGAGACAAACTTTTCTCTCCAGCACATTTTGTTGATGTTGCATATTAGATTTAAGCCTTTTGAGCAGGTAATGCTCGAGGAGTTAGACTTACGGATACAGAGCATCTCTAGTAGGGCAAGGTTCGAGATTGCCTTGTAGGTGAGACACAGATCACCTCTGAACAATCTGTATGATACCAAGTAGAGTGATAGTGATTTGAGCCTGTCCACACAGGACAGGTGTTGGAGGCCATGGATTCTCTTTGTGAGGTATTTCTGTGGCCTTTCCAGTTGGTGCAGGTGTTTAGAGAGGTACATACCAAATGGAACATTATACTCAGTTACTGACCTAATGAGGGAGGAGTACAGAGAGGTAATAACCTCCTTTTTTCTGGATGTAATCCCTTTACATATGAAATGAACCAAATAAAAGGCTTTTCTAACCACTGCCACTATATGATGGTTGAATGTGAGATTGTTGTCAACCTGTATACCCAGGTTTCTCACCACAGGTTGTGTGCTTAGAGGGTTGCTGTTGATGTAGTAATCAGTAAGGGCCATGTTTGTGCCAAATGGTATGATAACACATTTGTTTGCATTTAACTTAAGGCCATGACTTTGGCACCAGTCATTTGATGCTGTGAGACCATCTTGCAGTATGTTGTCATAATTTGGGGAGAAACATACAGCACTCAACTTACAGTCATCCGCAAACTTGGTCAGCCACAGGCCTTTTGTCTTTGCTTGGACCTCTGAGAAGTAGATGCCAAACAGTAGGGATCCAAGGACACATCCCTGGGGAACACCACTAGCAACAGGTCTGCTGTTGGAGGTGAAGGTGCCTATTTTAACCTTGTGGGTTCTATCGGTGAGACAGTTAGCCACCTACCTGATGACACAGGGATTTACACCAAGTTGTGCTAGCTTTTCAGTGATGCCTGGATGGGGGATTGTGTCAAAGGCTTTGGCTAGGTCAAGGTAAGCTATACATACTGACATTCCCTCATCCAGGGTCTTGGTAATAGTCTCAAAGAAGTCAACCAGGTTAACCACCTATGATCTGCCCTTAAAAAATCCAAACTGGGTGGGATCCAGTGCTTGGAGATTGCCTATGTCCTTGTTTATGAGATCCATAATAATACACTCCATGACTTTACAGATCAGACTTGTCAAGCTAATGGGGGGCGATAGTTTCCAGGGTCAGTAGTGGCATCACCTTTGTACAAGGGGATGACAATGGCAGTTCTCCACTCTGCTGGAATGAAGGCTGTGCTTACGCTGTGGTTGAATAGGGTGCTCAGTGGCAAAGCTAGTTCTTGCTGGATATGGTGCAGAATACAGGCTGGGATACTATCAGGTCCCATGGAAGCTGTGTTGTTTGCCTTGGGTAGGGCCTTTAACACTTGATCTATGTAGATGTGAGGTGCGGGACAAGTATTGGGGATGTTGAATGGGCCTTTTGGGGGGACAGGGGGGGTGAAGTTTGAGCTGAACCTATCTGCTAGCAGGTTGGCTAAGTTAACAAGATCAGTGTAAGTGGTACCGTTAAATACTAATTCAGAATAAACCTGGACTTTGGAATGGAGGTTCCTGACATAACTGAAGAAGGCTTTGTGGTTTTCCTTTCTTTCGGAGGCTACTTTTGATTCATAATTGCCTTTGGAGGTTTTCACTAGTGATTTAATTTGCTTGTTGAGGCTAAGGAGGGAGTTTTTCTAATTTGGAATTTGTTCCTTTTAACCCTTAGACAACTGTTTCTTCCTTTTGTTGTAAAGCCTGTTGACAGAGGACATCCACCACACAGGTTTGTGTTTCTTTGAGGACAGGTTTTAGTTCTCTTGGGTATGGGTGAGTCTATGCAATTGTACAGGTGTTTGTATACTGCATTGGTGCACTGTTCAGCATAGTTGCCTGCATTCTGTGAGGGGGGCAGTGATGTGAAGCTACTGATAACCCTCCCTTAGGAGGTTGTAGTCATCTTTTGAAAAGTTTTTTAGCCTGGTTATGTCGGGAAGGGGGTTGGGCGGGATGGAAACTTCGAAGGAGACAGACTGATGCTCTGATCTCCCCAGGGAAGAACTTACTATGGGAGTGATGCAGTGGTCACCCATGTTGGTGAGAACCAAGTCCAGAATGTTATCTCTCCTTCTGGGAGATGAGACAAGCTGGTCTAGTGTGTTAGAATTAATAAAGTCAAGGACTAAGGTGAGTGCATTAGTGCAGGAATAGTTCACCCATTCTATGGTGGGGTAGTTGAAGTCACCAAGTATCAGGGTGTTAGTTTGTACCTTGATGGAGTCAAGTAGGTATAAGTAGGAGGAGTGGGTGTCCTGAGTCATAGGGGGGGTCTATAGATGGCTATATCTTGGATGGGTGTCTTGCCAACCGTCAGTTCCACCTGGGGTAGTTCTAGTGCATCGTGATGGCAAACCAGTCTGGAGGTGTACTAGTCTTTAATGAAGATAGAGACTTCACCACCCTTAGTCTTCCTGACCTCATTTTGGGATCAGAATGTGTGGAATGAGGTATAGCCTGATAAGGCAGGGGTGCTCTCCACAGCCTTAAACCAAGTTTTCATGACTGCACAGATGTCGGCATCTTCCAGTGTGAGGAGAGACTCCAATGAGAGCATTTTCAGGTTAAGCATCCTAGCATTAAGCAGCATGACCTTCAATTTGCTTTTTGACAGATCTTAGATTTTGATTTCCATTTTCTAGTAATTCCTTTTTTGGTAGCAACCATTATTAGACACAGCAAGGCCTTACCATGTCTAGGCAATTACAATTCTGTATTATAGCTCAAGGGGGCAGCGAAAGCCAGTACATTCCAGCTAGGCTTATAAATGCATTCGGGCAGATAGCCTAGTACCTACCTATGAACCTAAGAAGAATCATCTCCCTCATCAGATCAATTTGCGCAGCCAGCATCTCCACCAGTGCATCCTGCAGAAATCCTTAATGTTCACCAACTCACTGCAATTCCAGAAAACATGTTCCCAATTACCTCTTTCTTCCTTTAACATCTCCAACATTCACTGTCTGCCTGAGGAAAAATTATGTGGAGTCTACTTGGGGTATAAAAATATCGATGTAAACATTTCCAGACAAAAATCCTAAATCTGCTAGATTTTGTTTCATATTCGGGATATATATATATATATATATATATATATATATATATATATATATATATATATACATCCATTGTTTTTTTGTGAATTGCTTATCCAGTCTCTCTTCTCAATCCTTTCTAAGCTTTTGTGATTGATTCTTATAGTTATCATGCAATACTTTATATGCTGTACTAATTATTCCTTTTTTAATGGGAGCTTCTGTTCTGATTCTACTAAAAACTCTACCAGTGCTGGTCTTTCATTTAGGAACCCCTCCTATTTTTTCTCTTTGCCTATACTCTGACATCAATCCCTGATAGGGAAGGCAGTCTCTAACTTGCAGTCCAAATAAAGTCTTGGTGTCTTCCCATTCTATCAGCTTTCCCTCTCTCATTATTTACTCCCAGTACCTTGGTTCCTTTGCCAGTTTTCTGCAATAAATTCCAGCCCCCTCTTGCCTATTGTCTGTATCCCTAATTGCAGTCATCCCTTTCGGCAGAATCTCCTTTCTCCATTCTGGTGTTGGCTTAGTTCTTAAAATACTTTCTGCTACTTTATGGATATAATATTCTTTATGATTATTGTTATTCTTCTTAAAGGCCTGCATCCAAAATCCCAGTCCCTCCTTGTTTCTTGAGCTTCTCCTCTGTTTCATCATCATCTCTTTCCACTTTGAATTATAGATGTTAAATTGTCAATCTCGCCTTCATTCTTGCTGGATGGGTTCGGAGCCAATCCTCGGCTCCGACTCGGCCACTTACTAAAGCTCGAGAGCTAATTTTACCGGCTTGAGGCAACCCTATATCTCATGATGCAAGGCGATAACTACCCAGATCTCATTTGCCGCTTTCGCTTGCGAGGTGCTCTTTTTACCGGCTCTGGTAAGTTTTTTCAAAGTTCAGACTTTTAGTCTCTCCCCTTTAGTTTTAGTCACTACCGTTGTTGTGTAAACTCTTAATGATCAGTTTAACCCTTTTTCCGTTAGTGTTCCCTATTTTTCCAGTTATTTATCCCTTCCCCTAAGTTAGGCCTTAAGCCCCCCCCCTTTCCTAATTTTTTGTCAGGGATTCTGTGTGGTGTTTGAGTGTGTTTGTATCCCTGTTTTTAATTTTATTGGATTGGGTGTTTATTGTGTGTGTCTGTGTTTTTGTTACTTAGTGTTTCGACACAGTTATGTCGAAGGACACAAAGGTTCGAGCTTCAAGAAGTGTGACTCGTGCTGTCAGAAGATGTCTCTGACAGACGGTCACACTTCTTGTGTTTACTGCCTGGGACCTCTGCACCTGCAGGACTCTTGTGCTGTCTGCCATGCCTTCAGCCCAAGAGTCCTGCAGGAGCGCAGAAATAAATTAGTACTGAGGGGCTTATTAAAGCCTGAGAGCTCCCTGACTAAGTTGGCTCCGGGGAAGCCCTCGAAACCAGTTAAGCCTTCTCCAGCCTAAGCCATCGGCTACTGGTTCGCCTTCTGTGACGAGATCGGCTCCGGCCAGAGCCGATCCTTCTATGTCACAAGCTACAGTATCGGCTCCATCAGGCGCTGATACTGCTAAATCTGGGCACTCAATGTCGGCTCCGGCTGGAGCCGACGAATCCTCGGCTCCTTCGGCTCCACCTATCTCAAGAAAGAGATCAAGATCCCCTTCATTGGAGTCAATACATTCGGCTCTGAGATCATCCCTGCTCTCGGAGCGGAGCCATCGGAGCCGGTCTTCTCGGTCGTCCAGGCTGTCTGACCACGACCTTGAGAGAGTGGTGAGTAGACTATTAAAGTCTCAGGCATTGGCCCAAATGCTCCATAGCCCGTCTCAACAGACGGTAGCTATTACACATCCACCTAACATTCCTCCTTCGACTCTCTTACAGAGCTCGGAGCCGGAGATCCTTGGAGCCATGACTGTTGTGACCTCGGAGCCGATACCACCCCCTCCATCGTCATCTACTCCGATTTCCTCCTTGATGCCTTCATTAGAGGGATCTGGGCGTCTGGTCTCTCTCGTCGGCTCCGAGGGGGCGAGTGGCATCGGACCCTTGTCCGACCCCGTTCTCCCTCTCGGAGCTTCGGCGTTGGTGAGCTCAGCCCTGACATCAGCCTCGGAGCCATCCCTGTCGGTGCGGCCTGGGGTTCCTATCTCTTCGGAGCGGGAGCTTTCTGGCCTCTCTGATGGGGGAGCCTTCGAGGTGATGAAGAGTGTACTAGCCCCAGGGCATAGTCAACGGTCAGTTCCATCAGCTCCTCCCACTACAGTGCCTGCTGACGTCTCTTCCCACTCTCTTGCTCCCGGACCCAGAGATCCAATGCCTCAGGTTTCCCCACTGGGAATATCTTCCTCTTCCGAGGCTTCTCCTGACCCGTCAGGTGAGCCTCCGCGTAAGAGGACATGTAAGAGGAAACATCTAGACTCCCCTGAGTCTATTACATCCGATACTGACTTGGATGAGTCGGAGGGATCCCCAAGATCCCCCTCTGAGGATGTCTCTTTCTCAGACATCCTTGAACTCCTTAAGCAGAGGGGGAACTGGCCTTCCCTTAATCCTTCTGAGGACGAGTCGGTATACCTGGAGGCGTTCGGTTCTTGACCCTCCACCTCCTGGGTGTCTCCGCCTTTCGACCCTCTTATGGACGTGGTGGCTCGCAAGGTGTGGAAGGCCCCGGATTCAGTGGAACCCACTCCTCGGAGGCCTTCTAAATTAATCACGGCCCCACCTGATAGGCAATTTTTGACAAAAGGTGTCCTGGTTGATGCCATGGTGGTGGCTGCAGCCACCAAGAAGGAACTAGCTGATCCTTCAGTACCTGTCCATCCTCCTAACAAGGATTCCAGGACTATGGATAGGTACGGCAAGTGGATATTTTCTTCAGCGACCTTTGCCATGCGGTCGCTGAACTACTTGTGTCACTTCACCCGCCTTCAAAGAGATGTTCTTAAAGAGTTGGGAGAAGTTTTACAGGATCCGTCAGCTGCTGGGTCCCAGGATAAGATTAACTCACAGCTAGGAACCCTAAACTCTATTGTAAACTCCTCCACGCGGCTCATTTCATATGCAGCTGATGGAGCGAGTAGGGCCGCAGGCACAGGAGTGGCTTTAAGGCGTCATTCCTGGATGCGGCTTTGTAATTTTGCAGACCCCTTCAAGGCGTCCTTCACAAACTCTCCCTTTGATGGTTTGACCTTGTTCGGACCTCAAGTGAAAGACACCTTGACTAGATGCGAACAAGATGGCAAGACTCTTTCTGCCGTAGGAGTCCGTTTCTCCACCCCTTCAAGACCTTACCCAAAGGTCAGAAGGGAGGAAAATGGTTCAAATCTCAAGGAGTCACGCCTGATGCACGAGGTCAGTTTATCCCCAGAGGCAGAGGGGGTAACAATAACAGACGCTGCCCTAGGGGCAGAGGAGGTCCGCAGACTCAGGGTAGCAGGGAGCCTCTCTCTGACAAACCCTTCCAGCATCCCTGAGGTGTTGCCCGATTGTCCACCTTCGGAGGCAGTCGGGGGAAGATTATCACTGTACCCAAAAGCCTGGCTTTCCCTTTCTCAAGACAAATGGGTAAAGTCGATCATATCCGAGGGTTACAAAATTTCCTTTATCCAAACCCCAATTCAGCAAAAGGGAACCCTTCCAGACGTTCCACCCGGTCTAAGGGAACTAGCAGTACCAGAAATATCAAAACTGCTAGCAAAAAGAGCCATCCAGCCAGTCACAGCAGACCAAATAGGATCCGGAATCTACTCAAGGTTCTTTTAGTACCAAAAAGACAGGGACTGGAGACCAATATTAGATCTCAGCAAACTAAACAAGTTTGTAAAGAAAACAAGATTCTGGATGGTCACGCTTCAGTCCATTCTACCCTTTCTGGGCAAGGACAATTGGATGTGCTCGGTGGACCTTCAGGATGCGTACTATCACATCAAAATTCACAGGCGCTCCAGAAGGTTTCTCCGCTCGGCTGGGGTCCAGTCACTTCCAATTCAGAGCCCTGCCATTTGGACTCACTACAGCCCCCAGAGTGTTCACCAAATGTATGGCAGTGGTTATGGCTCACCTGAGACGTCAAGGATTCCAGGTGTTTCCATATCTAGATGACTGGCTCCTCACTGCCACCACCAGGCATCAACTTCTCCAAGCCAGAGATTACACCATTCACATTTGCAGAGGGCTAGCGATCTCTATAAATTTCGAAAAATCTGCCTTGTCGCCTTGTCAATCTATTACCTTTATAGGCGCCAATTTGGACACTGTACAACTTTCAGCAAAGTTAACAGACCAAAGGATCTTGGATATTCAAAACCACATCCATGTGATTCTCCAGAGTGACAAAATTCAGGCCAGATTTGCCCTGAAAGTTTTAGGTCTTATGGCGGCCGCCATAACACTTTTATCCCCTTGCCCGCTTTTACATGCGTCTCCTTCAGTGGATGCTGTTTGCCCAATGGTCCTTTCAACGACTTCCAATGCGTCACAGGATCATGATAACTCCAACTTGCAAAAGGCATCTGACCTGGTGGATATTGTCCCCTCAACTCCATCAGAGCAGACCCTTTGTTCCTCCCGCCCCGGTTCCATGGTTACATCGGACGCCTCCCTGATCGGGTGGGGGGGCATTATCAGGGCAGGATGGTCCATGGCACTTGGCAACCTTTCGAATGCCACCTTTATATAAATGTCCTGGAGATGAGAGCAGTGCTTTTAACGTTGCAAGCCCTCCACGACTCTCTTCCCCTGGGGACTATTGCAGTCCAAACGGACAATATGGCCGTAGTGTGGTATATCAACAAGCAGGGTGGAACCAAGTCCTATCCCCTGTGTCGAGAGGCACTCAGACTTTGGCAGTGGGCAATCTCTTCTCAGCGGTTTCTGATAGCAACGCATATCCCCGGGAAGTCCAACATCATAGCGGACAGGTTGAGCAGAGCTATTTTCATGCCTCACGAGTGGTCTCTCAAACAATCTGTGACGGAAGAGATTTTTCAGAAGTGGGGCTTTCCTTGCTGCGATCTTTTTGCTATGCCTCAAAACAGCAAATGCCCCGACTTCTTCTCCCCCCTGTTCCCCCTTCCAGGCCATCCCCCCAGAGACGCTGTAATCCAAGATTGGCCCCGGGGACTTCTCTATGCCTTTCCTCCCTTTCCTCTAATACCACAAGTAATTCAGAAAGCAACCACCTTGAGAGCCGAGATGATTCTCATTGCCCCTTATTGGCCTCGACAGATATGGTTTCCGTTTCTGCATCATTATCTTTTGGTACAGCCATGGCATCTGGACCCGGTTCTAGATCTTCTGACCCACCAGTCTGGGCAGCTGCACCAATCCATACCTTCTCTCAACCTCACTGCTTGGTTGCTCCACTTCCGTCCCTAGCCAGGCTTCCTATGATTTCTAATCCCGTCCGGGATATCATAGTAGCTTCCCTTAAATCTTCCACCAGAAGGATTTACAGCTCCGATTCATTTGGTCTTGGACTTCCTAGCCGAAATTTTTCACTCAGGATCTTCTTCCTCCACAGTAAAAGTTCAGTTGGCAGCCATTTCAAATTTTCATATCGGCTTGTTGGACCAAAACATCATGTAACATAAACTTTGCATTCATCCTCCCTACCTAATCTTCTACAAAGACAGAGTTTCTCTAAGGACTAATCCGTCTTTCTTACCCAAAGTGGCATCGCAGACTAACTTAAATCAGTCTACTGATCTTCCAGTTTTTTTCCCAAATTATTCTAATAGAGCGGAGCAAAAACTACATTATCTTGATGTTCACTGCCAACTCAGATATTATCTGGACAGAACCAAACAATTTAGGAAATCTGATCAACTGTTTTTATCCTATGCAGAGAACAGGAAAGGCCTTCCGGTATCCAAGGTAACCCTATCTAGGTGGCTGTCTTCTGTGATTACATGCATTTATCAACTCAGAGGTAAAGAGTTGACTTCTAGGCCAAAAGCCCATTCAACCAGAGCACTAGCTACATCTACAGTTCACCTGACTAGTGCACGTGGGTTCTCTTTATGTTTCGCATACATTTTGCTCAGAAAAGAGATTTGTTCACGTCTAAGTTTTCATGAGCACATAAGGTGCTATGAGAATATAGTTGACCTTCATTAGATTAGTACCACATGTTTGTGAATTGCTTATCCAGTCTCTCTTCTCAATCCTTTCTAAGCTTTTGTGATTGATTCTTATAGTTATCATGCAATACTTTATATGCTGTACTAATTATTCTTTTTTTTAATGGGAGCTTCTGTTCTGATTCTTCTAAAAACTCTACCAGTGCTGGTCTTTCATTTAGGAACCCCTCCTATTTTTTCTCTTTGCCTATACTCTGACATCAATCCCTGACAGGGAAGGCAGTCTCTAACTTGCAGTCCAAATAAAGTCTTGGTGTCTTCCCATTCTATCAGCTTTCCCTCTCATTATTTACTCCCAGTACCTTGGTTCCTTTGCCAGTTTTCTGCAATAAATTCCAGCCCCCTCTTGCCTATTGTCTGTATCCCTAATTGCAGTCATCCCTTTCGGAAGAATCTCCTTTCTCCATTCTGGTGTTGGCTTAGTTCTTAAAATACTTTCTGCTCCTGTATGGATATAATATTCTGTATAATTATTGTTATTCTTCTTAAAGGCCTGCATCCAAAATCCCAGTCCCTCCTTGTTTCTTGAGCTTCTCCCCTGTTTCATCATCATCTCTTTCCACTTTGAATTATAGTTTTCTGCTTGTGCTATGTATGGGAGTCTTAACTCTATAGCTCTGAAAAATCCCTTCAAACTGGGTAATCCTAATCTACCCTGTTCTACTGGAAGAATCAGTTTATTCCCACTTGACTCTTGCCATTTTGCCCTCCCAGATAAAGTCCTTCAGCTCTTTATTAATTGCTATCCCTTTGGTTGATAAAAATATGCCTGACCTGTGTATAAGACTAAGGGGACTAAACATATTTTAACTGCTTGCATCTTACTATCCATATCCATAATGCAAGACTTCCATTTTCACAGTTTTTGTATTATCCTTTGTTTAGTCTCCTTCCACATATCCTTAGCTGCAACACTAGAATCATTTTAATCCATACTCCTAAATGCTTTATTTTATCATGTCCCCATAAATATGAATATTCCTGAACCAGTCCATTGGTGGGTACATAATTTACCACTATTGCCTTTGTTTTAGCGTCATTAATTTTGTATCCCAAAAAGATTTGAAACTGTCTCAAAATGTTCCACAGTCCTGTAATCTCTTTTTCTGGTTTTGCCAGGTATAAAATAATATAGTTTGCAAATAAATCCAGCTTTTCTTAACTACCATACCAATTATATCCTTGAATTTCTGAGTCCCTTATTTTCTTTGCCAGTGGTTCTAAATATAATGCAAATAATAAATGGGAACGAGGACTTCCATGCCTGGTTCCTCTGCAGAAATTATCAGAGAGGACCCCACCCACTTTCATTTTTGCCTCTGATCCCTCATATATCTTCCTAATCAACCTTATGATTTTTTCGGGAAATGCAAATGCTTTCTCTGCATCTAGACCCACAAACAACAATGTTATTTTCTTACATTCTGCTTCCCTCTGGATCATCAATCTTTTGTTAATGTTGTCAAATGTTTGCCCACCCTCCACAAAACCACATTGATCCATATCTGTCAGTTTTGGCATTACTTTTGCCATTCTTTTAGCCATTATAGACATGAACACTTTATAATCGTGGCTTAGTATTGATATGGGTCTGTATGAAGCTGGATCTGATGGATCTTTACTCTCTTTAGGTATTACAGCAACCACTGCTTTCTTCTAGGACAGTGGTACTTCTCCTTCTCTTAAGATACTGTTAAATAAAATCTTCCAGATCTTTATCAGTTTTTTTTCGCCTAGCATCCAAACTTCCACAGGAATATCATATATTCTTGGGGACTTTCCCATAGATTGGCTATACATCACAATTTTTTATCTCATCTCCTCCTATTCTAACCATTAGTAACTGAGCCTCATCTACCTCTATCCATGGCATATTTAATTCTTCCATAAGCATTTCAACTTGTATCTTTTCTTGATTTTCATATTTCTCTGCTTTAAAGAGACTTTCATAGAATTTCCAAAATATTTCTAGTACTTCTACAGGATGTCTTGTTACCTTGTTATAGGCTCCCTAAGTTTGGTGACAGCCCTTTCTACTTTCTATTGCCTGAGACATTGTGCTAAAAGTTTTTGTGCTGTAGTGTTATTATCAAAAAACAGTTGCTTAACAGCAATTTTTCTAAGCTCATACATATTATCGAGGTAATCCCTTATTTTCTGCCTAGAATTCTGCAGTTGATCCTCTTCTTGTTCTGTGAGATTTCCCCTGTTCTGCAATATGGTTTACTATCACAATTTTGCCATGCAATTGCACAGCTATGAAGTATTTGAACAACATATGTTCGAATACTTCATAGTTAGGCAGATTATGTGAGCGACCGTTATTATTGCGAATGGACTGTGCATTTGCAATTATAACGTTCGCTCATGTAAGGGGATTGCGGTACAGTGCGGTTAGGGAAATATAACCCTTTCCTCACTGTAGTGCGATCTCAGAGTTGGAATATTAAGTTAGAGGGGTGTGAGGGGTGCAGGGGGGCTTTCCCCCCTGCATAAATGTGAGTTTAGGCTAGTTAGGTAGGGAGTTAAGGGAAGGGTGGGAGTGCTGTTAATTGTTGAAAATGTCATGAGCGACATTTTCGACAATTCACAGCTGTTTTCGACATTAGGTACACACGGAAATGTGTACTTTTGGCAAAACACTTCGCTAATACATACACATTTTATTTTAACTTTCGACATTGTGATAGTAAACCCTGCAATACTTTGTCAGTCCCTCTAAATAATTCTTGTTACTTCTTAACCATACCTCCCTTTCTTTTATTTCTACCCTATTTTTAGACCCCACCTTAATTTGATCCTACTCCCTAACCATATCTTCAGAAGAAATTTCTGTCCTCTCTAACAGCTCCAAATAATCTCCACAACCCATTCCTTAAACTCCTCTCTTTTCTACAGATAGGTGGGAAAGTGCCAATGTCTCATTTTTTATTTAATTACATTCTGCTTTTATTTTAGCTATTATTGGCACATGATCTGAAATAGTTATTGGATGAGTATCAAGAGCTTCAATTAAATGTCCATGTTCCTGTTAAATGTAAATTATGTCTAGAATAGCCCACTTTTCATATCTTGGGGAATAATATGTTAATTCACTCTGAACTCCTGTTACTGAATTCACATCTTCCATGCCAAATATTTTCATAAATGTCTTCAAAAATGTACCCCCCTGTTATATATTTCCGATCTGCACCCCCTAGACACATCTTTACTGGTGCAAATCAAATTCTAGTCCCCACCTATAAGTAATATTCCTTGCTGAAAACTGATTATTTCATCCAGAATTTTCTTAAGCTCCATTATAGCAGTTTTAGGTGAAATGTAAATACATGCCAGTGTAATTTGTCTCCCTTGCAAGTAGCCCCTTAGCACTACAAATCTGCCATTAATATCTTTTTTATCTTCTTCTATCACTAGTGGACCTCCTCTTGCAATTAATATGAGTACACCTCTTTTTCTTTGTCCCAGATATTCTGCTGAATGACCATCCTGAAAACATTTCTTTATCAAATTCACATGTTCATTTTTAAGTGTGTCGCCTGTAACATAGCTATTTGCACTCCACATTTTAAATATAGTTCAGAACTCTTTCTTGTTTGCATTTATCTGTAAGGCCATTTACATTTAAAGACATTGAATAAAGCATCATTGTATTAAAAAGTTATTATTCCCACCTTTTATGTATAACACTTTTTTGTTAAATGTCTAGTTCCAGCTTTTATGTTACATGCATGCATTGTTTGGCAGGTTGAACTTTTAAACAGTTGTTTCTTGTCATATCCATTTTAGCCTGTATCACATCTTATACAACTTTTTGTTTTATTAAAAGCCCTCAAAAAAACCCCACCCCAATATCCCTAAAACCTATTAACATAATACTAACAAATAAAACTATGTACACCTTCAAATATTGATGTTTTACCCTCCTAATAATGACAAAAATCTGAAACTGACAGCCACACTCACAGACTAGAGCCAACCCAACAGAAAGGTAATCCATGCTATGACACATGCTACAGTCTGGGCTTCTACTAAGTGATGAATGTTTTCAGAGAACATTAACTACCTTGGGAAAGCCCTTGAATACTTTCAGAGAATATTATCTACCTTGGGAAAACCCCTGAATCCTTTCAGAGGACATTATCTTCTAGCACACTTCTCTTTTCTTTTTCTGTTTTTTTCCTCAGCCAATCACTCTCCACCAAACTGTAGCCAGTTTCTCTTTATCAGTATGTCTGCATGGAGACTTGAGAACCAGGCAGACAGTTTCTCTTTATCAGATTGTTTCCATGGAAACATGAAGACCAGCTGCAGAATTGTTATTGAGCATACTGTGTATTTGTTAGAAAAAAGCCTCATAATATTCAGTGTTCTTTTTCATTTACTTTCTCTCTCTTAAAATGTGTTACTAAATCAATTTAAAGCCTTTAATCCAGTCATTCCCCCATGCAAGAATGAGAAAAGCACATTGATTTAGCTTTTATCATGCTTTTAACCAGTTTTTTTATATTGCGGTGCCTACATTTCTTAAAACTGAACAAGAAGAAAAGAGGAGGAGGAAAGAAAAGAAAAAAAGAACAACAGCACTTATTTACAAA
Source organism: Protopterus annectens (assembly GCF_019279795.1). NCBI lineage: Eukaryota > Metazoa > Chordata > Ceratodontiformes > Protopteridae > Protopterus > Protopterus annectens. The sequence goes on from NC_056731.1 coordinate 308,005,164, forward strand.
CCCTGTTACACTTAAAAATAACTGAAAAAAACTTTACTTTACAGCATTTAAAGAAAATCACATACCACAAAACCGGTACAGTTTAAAGGAATACTCTATCCTAGTACTAAAAAAAACTTGTTTCACTCTATTGTTGTTTCCTGACCTATTTTAACACCTCAAAAGCATTCTAAGTGCTTTATTTGCAATTTTAGCCTGTTTTCCACAACATGGCTACCTTTCTTTTTCCCATAATACTTTGTATGACTCATACCAGACATAAGGAAGTAACTTTGAATTTCTATGCCATTGACATATAATGGGAGGGTCACTGTTATTTTCTTTACCTTCTGTAAAAGAACTGCTTCTTTTCTGTCTCTAATCACCCTTATTTATGTTTGACTCAGACCTTTACACTATACTAATACGTTATCTAGCTACAGCTAGAAAAGTAACTAAGTTGCAGGTCTTTGTTCAGTGTTTTCTTTTGTAGTTCAAGAAGAATTGAGAGTCCCCTCCCCCACACTATTGCATAGGTGTTAAAACTGTCACTGCACTGAGAGACCCTTGCAGAATCAATTCATCAGACTACAAAAGAAAACCCTGAACAAAGGCCACAATTTAGTTACTTCTAAATTCTTCTACTTCTACTTTCACAGCTTACCTTTTGTTGGACAAATTTTTGTATTTCCTCCTTAAGATGTACTTCATCAAAAATTGATTTTATTTATCCAGAAAAGAATGCCTTGAAGACAGGTGGGTACAGCAGTTTGAATCTCACACCTACAGCTCAACATTCCCTGAATAGTGGAATAAATTTGCTTTTCTGTCTAGTGTACGAGTAATCATTCTCCACAAACACTCTGCTGTCTCCCACTTTTAGTACTTCTGCCACAGTTTTGTCAGAATCAACTCCTTCTGCTGGTAGGATTGCATCTTAACTATTAAAGGTCTAGATTGCTTTCTTATTGCCAGGTTTAGAGCATACACATATTGTGCCCTTCCGACTAACAGTTCTTGCTGTGGAATACCAATCCAGTTGCTTATTTGGGCTTTCATAAAATTAATGCAGTCTGTTCCTTCCATCTCCTGTGGTATAGCTGAAAATCTCAGGTTTTTGCCTACATTCTCTGCCCTCTAATTCTATTATTTTTTTGAAACATCTCTTCCTGAGCAGTCTAATATTCAGCCAGCATTATCTTCATTTCGAACTCTGATTTTTGCAGCTTTATCATCTCATCTGAATATCTGTTTAAGGCTTCTTCCATTTTATCCAGCTGTTTGTTGTTTGTGTTGATATACTCCATCAGTCTTTTGTTTATTTTAACCAGGTCTGTATGCAGTTGTTTTAGATCTTCCTGTAGGTTATTGAAAGTCATGTCTGAAGGTTGCATTGCTTTTGGCTGAGCAGCTGCAGAACCTTCCCCAGTCAGTGTTTCTTCCTCACTTTTTGTAGCTGACTTTTTTCAGGTCTTATGTATTTCTTTATTCCTGGCATCCAGGCAGTGCACTTACTAGCCAATTACCGAAATTTACCCATAAACATAAGTCTACTGGCCTTCTCTGCTGAGTTTCTATTTTCACACCATGTGAGCTAGAAATAAGCTATTACTCAGTGTATACTCAGTGTGCAGCCATCTTGGAAGTCATAGGCTACTGCAGCATTAATCAATATGAAGAACATAATACAGCTGTATAAGTAAACTTACAATAACTGTAAATGTTCAAAAGATCACTACTGCAGTTGCCACTCCCTCCCACCATCCCCATTGTTCCTTGGTGTGTTGCTTTTGCCAGGGTGTGGACTTTTATTTTTTGCTGTTCTTAGCATTGTTCTTTTAGAGCTCAGCCTCCCTGCTTCTGTTGGCATGAAAGCTCTGCAGGGCTTTTTGGTCATCTCAGCTTGAGATGACTAATGGTTTGGATGTGTGAAAGGTGCCTTGAACCTTTGGAAGTTGGCCGGCTGTCATATCTTTACAGGATATAACCTATATAGCTTAGGCTACTGCAACAGTGATCATTCAAACATCTGTTGTTATGTTAAGTTTACTTAGATAACTGTACTTTCATCTGAATAGCTAGTTAAAGCTTCTCTTTTTCCAGCTTTTTGTAATTTGAGTTGATCTACTCCTTCAATGTTTCATTTATTTTAATAACCTCTGAGTACATTTGTTGTATTTTTTCCTCCAAATTACTAGAAGCCATCTCCTATACCAAAGCTGAAGCTTGAACTGCTTTTTGCTAAATAGATGCAGGAGTCTTCCCAGTCAGTGTTTCCTCTTCACATTGTCTGGTTGGTTTTCTTACATGTTCTCTAAATTTCTTCTTTTCTGGCATCCAAGCAGAGTACTTACTAGCCAGTTGTTGAATTTTACCCAAGCTGACACTATCACTCGTTCTTACGTCTTAGTTTCTTTTTTCACACTGGAAAATGAAATGAAGCTGTTGATCAGTGTGCAGCCATCCCAGAAGTCTGAGCTATTAATTTTATATAAGGTGTCCATTGCTACTTATTTTCATTGGGTCTACCTGATAAGATCGAAAACCCACATACACAAAAAAGATAACACCAAGACAAAAATACTGAATCTCTAGTTAAACGACTCCTCACATAACCGACAAGTTACCCAAGGGAAGGAGGTAGTCGGCCAACATTTGGGAGTTTGCCCTTTTCCCTATAATAGTGCGATCTCAGAGTTGGTATAATTAGTTAGGGGATATGGGTTCAAAGTGCTTCCGTTTGGTTTCTTGTGCTTGTTGACTGACCGGTTACTTTCCCTCGGTAAATTCTCAGTGTTGTTTGGAGTCAGTTAAGTGATAATTCAGTGTTCATCTTGGTGTTATCGTTTTTGGATATGTGGCTTTTCACTGTTATCAAGTAAACCCATTTTATTTAATTTCTTTATATATATTCAGCCTTTCATGTTACTGTGGGCTCCAGGTTTACAGTTTTTTAAAACTATTTCTGATACTTGTTGTAGTGTCATGTAAAACTGAAATCTATTTTTCACTTAGATTTGCAATATACTATACCTCTATTTGTTGAAAGTTAGTATAGGTTCATAGGTTCACTGGTGTATACTAGACTGACAACCACTGGGTCTTTATAAGCCTAGCCATGTATCCCAAATGTATCCTGCAATTTTTTTTAGACTTAGAGGTTATTTTAAATGGTATATATAAGCCAGGGTATGATTTTCAGACTGCCTAGGGATGTATTTGCTAGACCTGAGGTGAATTTCTGATTTTCCATGTACTGCCCCAGGTTAAAGAAGAACTTTGCTTTACATGGCTAGGAAGCCTGTTCCAGAGGAAGAGAATTCTCTGAGACAAATGTCTGTCCCTTCAGCATGTTCTGTCTATGTTTCAAGCAAAGTTCAAATCCCTAGAGTGAGTAATTCTGATGCTATTGGTTTTGTGGGTGTGCAAAAAGGTTCATCAGAGCAAGATACATGGATGCGTTGTATACCAGTCACAAATTGCCTCTCAGCAGTCTGTAAGAAACTGTGTATAGAGATAGAACTTTGAGGCAATCTGCACAGAACATGCTGTTTACACCTTGTATTCTTTTCATGAGTTACCTCTGTGGATGTGCCTGGTCAGGTACATACTGAAGAAGGTGTTCTACTCACTGATGAGTCAGCTGAGGTTTGGATAGAGAGGAACAATGAACTTCTTTGACCTAGATGCCATGCCCTTGCTTATAAGTTGTGCAACATAGAATGATTTTCTAACTGGCTGAGACACATGTTGGTTGAAAGCCATGTTACTATCCTAATAAGTCCCCAAATACCTGACTAATGGGTACACTCTTAGGGGAGTGTTAATCAGTGAGGTAGTCTCCTAGTGTGGCCAGCTTCTCAAAGGGTACTATAATGTATTTATTGGAATTGAGACTTAAGCCATGGCTTTGGCACCAGTCATTTGTCTATGTTAGTCCTTCATGCAGGATGTTAGTGTCTTGGGGGTAATTCCACAACTGCTCCTAGTTTGCAGTCATTTGCAGACTTGGTAGGCCAGAGCCCTTTGATATTGGCTTTAACTTCTGAGAAGTAAATGCCAAAAAGGAGCAGGCACAGCATAGAGCCACGAGGGACTGTGCTAGTGACCATCTTCTTTGTGGAGGTAAGTCTCTCAATCCTAACTTCCTGGATCCTATATGAGAGCCAAATGACTACCCAGCATATAACACAGTGGTTAATGTCTAATTCTGTGAGCTTATTTATAATGCCAAAAGGAGTCATTTCATCAAATGCCTTAGCCAAGTCAAGGTAAGCAGTATGCACTGTTTTGCTCTTATCCAGTGCCTTTGTGACTTTTTTAAAGAAGTCCATCAGGTTAAGTAAGCATGATTTTCCTTTGAAGAAGCCATACTGGGTAGGGATCCAGTGTCTAAAGTTTTCCTATGTCATAATTAGTAATATCTATGATGATTCTTTCCATGGCATCACATATGAGACTAATCAGACTTATTGATCTGTAGTTCCCAAGGTCCGGTGATGGACCTCCCTTGTGCAGAGGGATGACCATTGCAAAAAGCCTGCCTGGAGGCTGTGGTTAAATAGTGATTCCAGAGGTCTGGATAGGTCATGCTTCAGGTTATTTAGGAGGTATCCCTGGATATTTTCAGGGCCCATCAATGCAGTGTTCTTAGTCTTAGAGAGCACATTTAGAATCTGCTCCCTACTGATAGCCAGGAGAGTTATGTTTGATGGTACTACTTGATAGGTGGCCAGGAGGAGTAAAACTGGAGCTGAATTTGTTAGCCATCAGATTTGCTATATGTTTCAGCTCTGTGTAAGTGGATCCATTAACAATCAGATCTGTGCACTGTTGTGTACTGCATCTGAGGTTCTAGGCATAGCTAAAGAAAGCCTTGTGCTGTGCTTGGCCTGGGAGATGACCTTTATTTCTAAATTGGCTTTGGTAGACTTAATTTGCCTTCTTAGTTGTTTCTTTAGCCTGATGAGAGAGTTTTTATGCTGCTGGGTATTGCACTTTCTAACTTTAGCTATGACATTTTCTTTTTGTTGTACAATCTGTTTATGTTTGGATTTTACCAGACTGGTTTGTTTTTTGAGTTTCTTCTGGGCTTATTTCTGGTAGGCACAGCTGTCTCTGAGAATCTTTTAGCAGAGCTTCATTGTACATTTCTGCATAGGCAGCTGTGTTCTTGAGGTTTGGAGGGGCTTGACATTTTGTCAGGTGATCACTTAATTTATTTATTTTTATTTATTTTATTTTACATTTGTTGACCGGGCTAGTCCAACTGGATACATGTCCATTTTCAGTAGAGGCCCAGGGAGATAAGTTCCACATTAAACTTAACAAATATTTCAATACATTATTCATGAAGATAATAATAGGTAGTTTGCCATAAAATAGTTCCTAACTGTTACAGAGTTTGCTTGGATCACAGTATTGATTTTTATTTCAGAGGAGACAGCTTTATGATCTGTCTTTACTAGTGAGAGAACACTACATTGGGGGCTTAAGCATTCTCCCATATATTTGAGTAAACAGATCCAGTATGTTTGCAACTCTAGTGGGCATAAACTAACTGGTCCATGGTGTTTACAAAGTCCAGGAATCACCGGACCTGCAAGTTTGGGGTCGTATAGGATTTTCATAGTGAATAGTGTTTTAGCCAGTATTCAAAAACCTAGCCAGTGACAGGTGCAGACTCTCCTTGGGAAAGCAGTTTGGTCAGTTGACCATATATTCCCATGCTGAAAAATATTGTACCCCATTTGAATGTCACCAGAAATTAAGCATCATCAAGAATCATGTCACAAGTTAAGGATAAGATCATTAGTTTCTGTGATTGATTTAGTAGCCCCCCTGCTTTGCCAGGGATAATCAACACCTCTCTTACCTGGGCTTTCACATTCTGACTTAAACATCTGCTTCTCTGTAGTGCTTTTTTAGGCAGAATCTTCCTAATCAGCATTCTCACCTAACAAAGTCCAGTTTGGAACAAATTAAGCTGTAGCTAATGAATGTCAGGGGTCTTAACATAAAGATGCCCAAGCATGAGGTTCTCTTACAACTCAAACACATACATATACGTGCACTAAAAGAGATGTGATTCCACGGCACTGGAAGTACCACCTGCATTCCTGAATTTAGTGCCTGTCATGCATTCAGACCTGTACCCAAGCGGGCTACTGTCACCTAAATAGCGGTATAAGGAAAGCAATACCTATCCATACTAAATACAAAGGAGAAATTTTAAAGTAATCCCTTACAGTAGAATTATTGCATAACCTATACAAAAAAGGAAGAAAATGCAAAGTTCTTACAAGAGACCACATATTCCCCATATTAAGAGAGCACTCACATATTCTAGCAAAAAAACATAAGCCAGAAGTCAGAAAACACAGAGCTATGGAACTCAAAATTGTAACTGATACCAAAGGTGGTTATGCATCCTTAAGAAACAACACCCATCAGTGTTCTGAATTGATCCACAATGATGATACCCATGCTGATCCCAGAGAAATAGATATTATCCTAAATGACTAATTAAATCCAAATTTCTCCTCCTCAACTATCATAACTTCCTTCATGGTTCCTCAGTTCTTAAACCCCTCCCCCCAACATCATTTTGCAACAAAACCTGCTACTGCAAACAAACCACTTCCCAGATTCTGTAGCACTAGTTTTCATCTCAAGTCCATACGCAGAATTCAAGTCAAGTTAGTCATGCCACAGCCCAGCACAAGAGAACTTTCATTAGAAAGTGTTACTTTAGTATTTGTTTTGTTACAGTACATTTATACTTCAAAGTTTCTCACTAACTGAACTGAACAGAAAATTGGGTAACATTGTATTCATATGGGACTGATGCTGGTAAAGCCACAACATAAGACATGACCTACCCTCTTTCAAAGAGAGACAATCATCTTCTTAAAAATTGATAATGACTGACACCAATGAAAAGAATCCCAGCTGTTTTGGAGACTGCCACAACAGTCTCTTCAGATTCACATTCAGATTTACTAATGTGTTTAATTCCTAAGCACAATACAATAAAAATGTAATAAATTAATTTAAGATCAAACTGTAGTTCTGCACAAATTTCTGTGAGACAGAGTTGATAATCAGAGACAATTGGCATAATGATAAAGGTGAGTTTTAAGCAATGAATTAAAGAATCCCACAACCACTACTGCAATAAATTCCAATGGTAGAGCACATTATATGAAAAGGAACATAATCCAAGGACCTTCAGTAGCCTAGAGTGGCACAACTCATGGCACTGGCCAGACCGTATGAAAAAAAGATTTATTTCTTCAGGTAAAGGGAACCCAGATCATTTACCAGTAATGCACTTACACCATGACTTTAAAAGTGACCAGTGATCAAATTAATAACCAGTGCAGACACAAAAGGACCAGAATAATATGTTGTTATTTAAATGTATCAGTTAGTAGCCATACTGCAGAATTTTTCACAAGTTGTGAGTGGTCTAGTTCTGAGTTAAGAAGCCTCAGGTAATGGGGATTGCAGTAATCCAGCTATAAAGAGAAGAGTGCATGTATTAACATAGAGGGTTCCTTACATGGAAAAGGGTTCTTGATTCTGGTTATATTTTTTAGATAATAACAGGAAGTTCTGGCCATGACGATGCCTGATCCTTTAGTGCCTGTATGCCATCAAGAATAATTCCAGAACAGTCTACTGTACTGCTAAAGTAAAGCGTATTTCTGTCATTAATAATATAGATGTTCAAGGTAGGATTATTTGAGTTTGTCGAGGTGGCATGTATTGCCAATAACCACAGTCTTTGATGTACTATGCTTCAGATGATTAACAGACATCCACAACTGGATACCCACCAAGTCATTTACAAGAGACTTTTACAAGTAATACATGTTCCTGATGGAAGGAGACATATAAGTGACCATCATCTGCATAGCAGTGATAATGTAAACCCTTACTTCAAATAAGCGGTCCCAGTGGAATAATGTTCCCAGAAAACAGTAGTGGTTCCAATGTGGAATCCTGTGAAACCTTGAAAACCAAAAGAAAAATGTAAGAGGAATTTATGCCAAACATAACCTTTTGGATCCATCTTGAAAGGTGGGAGGAAAACCAGTAAAAGGCAGTATCAGAATTTTATAATATGGCTGTGGGTGGTTGAAATGGACACCATGGTCAAATGCTAAAAAACAGATCATAGAGGACCAAAGTCTAATATACTAGAACATCATTAACTGCTCTAGTAAAGTCAGTCTTGGTACTATCCCTATTCTGAAAAGCAAATCATGAATTCTGTATTTCCTGATGACTAAATTATTTTGCACATATTCTACTTCTTCAGTAACTCTATGATAAAATAGAAAATTAGTGACAGAGCAGTAATTATTAAGAGCATTACAATCAGAAGTAGATTTACTTTGAATTGAGGATATCTGTGCCTCCTTTAATATAGAAGGAAAGGTCCTCCTACTTAAAGATGTGGTGATCATCTAATACAAAATGGGATCCTGTCCCTCTAGACTAGCAGAAAACAATAATGATGGGAAAGGATCCAATGCATAGGTAACTAGGCACATTCTTGAATCCATAATCAAGACCTCACTATGATTAGAATGTGAAATTCAGTCTACCATGAAGACATCTTTTAAGGGTGATCATTGGTAATACCCTCATACCTGTCATATCACATAATAAGGACCTTAAGGAACCAAGCTAATGTGCAAAATAAAGCAGCCAATTAACATTCTTCAAATAAAAATGACCTTCAGGTAGTCAAACAGGCTGAAATATATGGTCTGTCAACCACCCAAAAAGAACCTGGATATTCCATTAATTGCTAAAATGATCTATATCTGGAAAGGAATGCTACCTTTTTGTGCTTGATAGAAAATGTAGTGCTTTTAAAACTTAATCTTAGTGTTCTTAAAACTTAATCTTAACCTCCAAGTGGCCAGTTTATCTTTGTTTATACTCAAGTCATTGCCTTGCCATCATAGATCCATAAAGATCAAAAATCAAGGCAAGGTTTATGCAGGACTGGGTAAACAAGATATATGTGAGCTAAGAACCAGTAGATTGAGAATACCACGTGTCTGTTGTAAGCTGCAAGCAGCTCAAGATCACAGGTTGTGGGCTCTGAAAGAACAAGTACAATGTAAGAATCAGTTGATCACCATTTAAATATTAACATTTCTATATTCTAAAAAGTCAAGTTTAAGACCAGAGGGCTGAAAATTGGGTAATCTAACAGCAAAATAGTCATGTTATTAAATAACTAAAAAAACAGCTTCACCCCCAAATCATTTGTCAACACACCAAGTTAGAACACAAAATCCAATGTATGTCCTAAATGATGGATCACAGAGATAATTATCTACATGAAGACAGATCCATGTACAATACACAAAAATCACTTTCCAGGGCTAAGGATTCTTCATTCCTCAGATGTTGAGGTTACTCAGTACAACTCTGTTTAGGGAACCTAACACTGAATCATGTGGTAGTCCATAATTGCTAACATAACTGAGTAGATGACAGATTAGCAGGAAATTTGCTCTTTTGTCCAGAACATATTCAGAGAAGTTGCTGCTCCTACACTGAACCTTGGTCAGACTCTGGAAGAAAAAAATGTGTCACCCAAGTGATCAAACAAGGGGTGGCTATTAAGGGAAAGAGATCTGACCTTTTTGAAAACTGTAAATGTATGCAGATCAAGTGAAATTACTAGTGCTTGTCTAGCTGTTAAAAGAGAGTGTAGGAGATGTGGCCAAGTTAACCATTTTTTTGGTATGCAAATCCTAGAAAGAGATGGCAAAATCCTGTTTTACAAATGATTAAAGCAAACAACACAACCCCAGAATGACCCCCATAAATTCAGAAGATAATCTGTCAGTGAATGCAATTTATCTGTGTATTGAGACTGAGTGCATAATTTCTTCATCTAAGCTAACACAAAAGTCCCTGGACTGAAAAGCTATGCAAAATGATAGATTTACCTCATTTACACTGGATGCCATGCCCCAAATAAATTATGAAAGTCATTTAGTTGACCTAGCTTAGGCAGAGTCTAGTATGATTGCTGACTAACCACTGTCATAAAATGAAAACACTGGGTCTAGTTATGCTGTGCTATGTGTATAAAAACTGCAGGTTATTATTTCAAGTTGTTCTAGTTTAGCAGTCTAACATATTAAGTAGCTCTGTGTGTAAGCTAATGAATATGAATCAGTGATTTGACAGCAGGGCTAGTCCACTAGCGGGTACAGTGTTGTTAGAGATGATGACTTGCATGATTTCAGAGGCAATGGTTCACACTTTCATAGTACTATAGATCAATGCACTCAAACAATACAGAACATAAAGCCTCAGGAACAGAATATAGTATACAGTGATATAGAATCACAAAGCACAGTCATATATGTATTAGCAGATATTAAAAACATAGTGCTGACATAGACCTACAGATAATTTAACAATTTATTAACCGTACAGAAATAATGTAGAACTTCAATTTCATACTGAGGGGATGGCTAAGTGAAAAGAAAAAAGTTCCATTGCTAATTCAAGTCAATTATATCTACCATATCAAAATCCATGAATCACAGGAACAGATGTCAAACCAGCTACATAACATTATGTTAGAATATATGAAGTACGCTTGAGAATTAAGTATAAAGAGTATGAATGTAATATTATGATTTGATGTGGCATGGCCAAGGAAATTAAGCGTATGATAACAAATTGCCAGATCTTAACATGTAGTAGGAAAGCAATGCCAAAGATGCAATGCCACCTCATGAAATTCCAGACAGACCATGGAGTACATTTGCTTGAGAAATTTATTTCATTTGAAGGAAATTCTGCTTCTCATTATGTGTTGACTACCGTTCTAAGTACCTAAAGGACATCAGGGCAAAATATACCTCTTTTTTAAACACCTTTATTACACTGTCATTATTAAAGACATAGACACATATACATTAACAGAAACAAAAACAGTCCATGTTAATATTTTTCATTTTCATGCATTATACATTTCTTGTATGTTTTCTTTTTTAACAATTACCAGTCACTCTAAAATTACACAAATTGCTCAATTCCTGCCTTCTCTTAAATCTCAATACTCTTCTTGAAAATTATTCTGCATGTATTGTTTCCTCACAAATTCCATTTATTTCTATGTGATTTGCTTTTTACTTTTCTAAAAATCCCAACTCCAGTTCTTTTATCTCCTTTACAGTATTCAGTATTTAAATTACAGTTGATTTAGATTTTGATTTCCATTTCTAGTGATTGCTTTTTTTGGCAGACACTAGCATTAAACTTATTAAGGCTTTAGTTTGACTAGGCAATTTAGATCCTGTGCCTCAGATCAAAATAATATTTTTTTTAGTTACTGACATTTGTTCCCCAAAATTGCTGACAGATTATTCTACAGAAAAATTTCAAAAACTGATAACTTGTTATACTCCCAAAAACATATTTCCAGTTGCCTCTCTCTTTCCCATTTCCCTTCCTGCATTGGTTGTCTATCTGAGGAAAAATCTGCTGAGTCTGCTTGTGGTATAAAAATACCTATGCAAACACTTCCAGGCAAAAATCTCAAACCTTATGGACTGTTGCATTCTGAGGTAAATGCAGGTATTACCCTATTGTTCCTGTTTAAAATACATTTCCAGACTCTCTTCCCAATCTTTTTTACCTTTGTCTGATTGATTCTTATAGGTCTCATGACAAATTATATATGCCCTACTAATTATCCCTTTTTCACAATGGATTCTGTTCTAAACTCAACAAAATACTCTACCACAGCTGGTCTTTCACTGAGCACTTCTGCATCCATTTCTGTTTTCCCATACCCTGATATCAATCATTGGTAAGGAAAGCAGTATCTACTCTGCAATCCAGATTTCTCTTTGACCTCATACAGTAACTGCAGACAGAGCTCCACTTTTAGTAAGTCAAAAATTTTGAACTTTTTCACAACAGAAGGAGTTACAACACATTACATCTTCACCAAGATTTTGTCAAGCAAATTGTCAAGATATGAGGCAGGTAGGACTTCTAAGATGGTTTCACACAAATCAACAACATAATTTAAGCTCTCCCAGTGTGAAAAAAGAAGCTGAGAGATAAAGGCCAGTAACTCTGGCAGATTTAATAAACTCAGATACTGGCTAGTAAGCCCACTGCTTGGATGTAACAAAGAAGAAACTTAGAGAGATTGAAAAATCAGCTAGAAAAGGCCAAGGGAAAACACCGACTGGGAAGGGTTCTGCAGCTATTCAATGAAAAGTAGTTCAAGCTCCAGCTTTGGTGGAAGAGATAATTTCAAGTAATCTAGAGGAAAAATAAAATCAGATGTGCCCAGAGCTGATTAGAATAAACAAAACATTAAAGGAGTATATCAACTCAAATAACAAAAGGCTGGAAAAGTGAATTAAGCTTTAAAGAGCTATTCAGATGAATTGATAAAATTGCAAAAATTAGAGTCAAAATGAAGAAAAAGATCACTGAGTATGACTGCTTAAGAAGAGCTGTTTCAAAAATGGTAGAGTCAGAGGACAGAGCGTGCAGAGAAAAACCTGAGATTTTCTGCTGTACCAGATTAACTAGAAGGAGCATACTGTATTAATTTTATAAAAGCACAAATAATCAACTGGACTGGTATTCCACAGATGGATTTGTAAATAGAAGGGTTGTGTGTATGTTCCAAACCTGGCTACGAGAAAGCAGCCAAGACCTATATCTGTAAAAAATGCAATCATATCAACAGAAAAAGTTGATCTTAACAAAATTGTGGCAGAAATGTAAAGCATTAAAAATTGGAGACAGTAGAGTGTTTGTGGAAAATGGTTATTCACTGCACACCAGGCAGAATAGAAACACATTTATCCCAGCATTCAGGGAATGTCAAGAGGCAAGTTTGAGATTCAAGCTGTTGTACCCATCTGCCTTCATAATATTTTTCCTCTAAGATCTAAGTCATTTTTTAATGCAGAACAGGCAAAGGAAGACATTCAAAAGTTTGTCCAACAAAAGTGAGCAACAAACAGAAGGGGTCTCTCCTTCTTATTCTTCTGATAATAAAGTTAATAGAGAGTTTACCAGGAAAACCTTTCCAGTGTTCCAAAGGAAAATGCTTGAGAGAGAAAAAAGCACAGAAGTTGACTAGAAGAATTGAGAGTTCCTTGGACTAAAACCAGAGTCTGGGATTGGGAGATGGAGATGAACAGAAAGAAGACCAACACCAAAATTAGTAAATAAATGTGAAATTCCAGAGCATCAGTCACATTTATGAAATATGGCTTTGTAAGGCAAGGTGAAAACACTGGACTTTTGTTGACTTTGTTAAACTTGTGGGGGACTTATAAGCATATGCCATGTATGTATGGAAAGACACTAAAGAGAAAGGGGAAAAAGTAACTATAAGCAAAACAGTTTGTGTTCTTAACATTAGTTGTATAAAGCATTTCATGATAAACGTTACATATTATATAGTAAAACATTTTCAGTTATTGCTGTGTGTGATAAAGATATTAACATAAGCAGGTGCCTTTTTTCTTCTTTTTTAATTTTAAGAAATATAGACATTACAGTATAAAAACAGAAAAAAAAGGCTGGACAAAAAATGTTTAAGTTAATATGCTTTAATCTTAGGTTGTTGAGGTGGAGGACGGTGTAAAAAAGTGCACAGATTATAATATATGTAGAGTTGATATTTTTCTCTTACTTTTGCATCGTTGGATATCTCTTTTAGGACCCTTGGCTTAATCTAATAACACGTTTTTTGTGTAAGCAAGTAAATAAAAAAATTCTGAAATTAATGAAAGGCTTTCCTTTAGCAAATAAATAATGAGTTTGAGAAGTCTACAGCTGAGGACAAATATACATTTTACTCTTAGATTTCCATGGAGAAAAGTTGGACTGACATGCAGTAAAATCCAGAGTACTTTTTAAAGGCTAAAAGATAATGTTTTCTGAAAACATACAAGCTGTTTCACATATTTGGAAGGGGAACAAAGATAAGACAAGAATAGACTGCAATTAGTAGGAAGAGGAGCACTGGCTGTAACATGTGTCTTAGCATGGATAACGTTATGCCTGGGTGTGCAGCTGTTGATTTGGGACAATTGTGCTGATCAGGAGGGTTAAACTTCATTATCTGAAGATTTACATAGTTTTGTGTATTTATTTTAAGTTAATAGGTTATGGGTTTTGTTTTATTTATTTATTTTTTTGGGGGGGGGGTTCTTTTGTTTTGTTTTTTTGTTTTTGTTTGTCTGAAGGTTTTCATTAAAGCAAAAAGTCTGTGAAATAGATCCAAGTGCAGGTGACAAGAAACAACTGTATAAAAGACTGACCTGCCAAATAGCGGGTGCACGCAACGCAAAAGCAAAAAATGGACATTTTAAAAAGCTGTCATATATATATCATATATATCATATATCATATATAATAGGTAAGAATAATAACTTCTTATCACAATGACTACACTATCTATATTATTATGGAACATTAATGACCTCACATGAATATAAAAAAGGAAAGAGTATTGAATTATATTAAGAAATACACAGTGTACATAGCAATGCTACAGGTTATAACATTTGGAAAGAAATGAGCATGTGAATTTGATAAAGAAAGAATTTCAGGAGGAAAATTCTGCAGAATTTCAGGGACAAAGGAAAAAGGGAGTACTTATACTAATGGCTAGAGGAACTCCAATAGTAACAGAAGAGGAAAAAAGATAATACTGGCAAATTTGTCGTAGTACTGGGCTACTGACAAGGGAAGAAGATTACATTGGCATGTATTTATATTCTACCTAAAACTGCTATTATGGAGCTAAACAAAATTTTAGGAGAAACAATCAGCTTTCAGCAGGGAATAGTACTTATAGGCAGGGACTCGAATTTGATTTGAAACAGTGAGAATGTATCTGGGAGATCTAGAATGGTTTAATGTTGGTGTAGAAATGTGAATTCAGTTGTAAGAATGCAGAGAGAGAATATATGCATATTATCCTCCAAGTAAAATAACTGGGCTAGACTAGACAGAAATTATATTTCTTTCACAGGAACATGTGTTTGAAAGCTTTGATGCATATCCAATAAAGATTTCAGATAATGTGCAAATAACAACTAAGACAAAAATGCAGGGTAATGAAGAAAAATGAGACACTGGCTCTTCCCATCTACCTGGTAAAAAAGAGAGGAATTTAGGAATGTGTAATGGAAATTACTTAAAAGTTATTAGGGAAGACAAAGTTCTTCAGAGGTTATAGCTAGTGGGTGGGATAAAATGAAAGTGGGATTTAAGAATAGGGTAGAAATAAAAGAAAAAGAGATATGGTTAAGAAGTAACAGGAGTTATTTAGAGAGGCTGACAAAGAATAAGGGGAATCTCACAGAACAAGAACAGGAGCAATTACAGAGTGCTAAAGAGAAAATAGAGGAGTATCTGGATAATATGCATGCATTTATAAAGATGGCTGTTAAGCAAATGTTTCTGATAATGACTGCAGAGCACAAAAACTTTTAGCACAATGACTTAGGCAAAAGAAAGTGGAAAGGGTTGTTGCCAAACTTAGGGAGCCTATAACAAGGAAAAATAACTAGAGATTGTGTAGAGGTATTAGAGATGTATAAGAACGTTTAAGAAATTGTGAATAAAGCAGAAAAATGTGGAAAGCAAGAAAGAGCACAAATGGAAATATTTATGGAAGACTTAAGTATGCCAAGGTTAGAAGTAGATGAGGCTCAACAATTAGCAGTTAAGATATAAGAAGTTGAGAAAAGCATGACTTACAATCAGTCTACAGGAATGTCTCCATGAATAGATAGCATTTCCATGGAAGTTTGGAATCTAGATGGGAAGAAACTAATAAAAAAATGGAAGGTTTTAACAGTATTTTAAAAGAAGGGGAAGCACCAGCATCCTGGAAGAAAACTGTGGTTGCTGTAATACCTAAAGACAATAAAGACTCAGCTTCATATATGCACATTTCAATTTTAAATCCTGATTATAAAGCGTATGTCTCTAATAGCTAAAAGAATGGCAAATGTGCTGCCAAAATTGATAGTTATGGATCAGTGTGGTTTTGTGAAGGGGAGGCAAACATTTGGCAATGTTAATAAAACAATGGTGATCCAGACGGAAGCATAGTGTAAGAAAATATTGCTGTTGTTGGTGGGTCTTGATGCAGAGAAAGCATTCATAGAGTAAGCTGGGATTTTATGAGTAGGGCAATGGAAACATTTGCATTCCCTGATGCAATAATAAGATTAATTAGGAGGATATATGAGGGACCAGAGGAAAAAATGATAAGTTATGTCTGAACAGAGGATCCAGGAAGGGGTGCCCTCTTTCCCTGTTTGCCTTATATTTAAATTCAAGAACATATTTGGTATGGTAATCAAGAAAAGTTGAATTTATTTGCAGATGATATTATTTTGTACCTGATAAAACCAAAAAAGTACATCTCAGTGTTATGGAAAATCTTGAGATGGTTTCAAGTCTTTTCAGGATGTAAAATTACTGAAGGTAAAGTGTTACAGCTGTAAACTATGTACCCATACATGAATGGTTCCAACAATACCTATATTTATGGGGACATGATACAATTAAGTATTTAGGAGTATGGATTAAAACTGATGTTATTATGGCAGCTAAGGATATGTGGGGAAGAGATTAAACAAAAGATAATCAAAACACTGAGAAACTGGAAGCTCTTGTTTATGGATATGGGTAGCAAGATATATGCAGTGAAAAATATTTTAGTCCCATTAGTTTTGTATACAGGTCAGGTGTATTTTTATCAACCAATGGAGAAATTGTGAACGGTAATTAATAAAGAGTTCAATGATTTTATCTGGGAGGGAAAGGGGAAAGGGGACAGGGGTCAAGTGCAACAAGTTGATCCTTACAATATAACAAGGTGGATTAGAATTATATAATTTAAAGGGATGTTTTAGAGCTACACGGTTAAAGCACATATACACAATACAAGCAGAAAGCTATAATTCAAAGTGGGAAGGGATGATAATGAAGCAAGGAAAAAATTCAAGAAATAAGGAGAGAGTGGAATTTTGGATGCAGATCCTTAAGGAGAATAACAGCTACAAAAATATAATATTCATGAAGTAGCATAAAGTATTCTAAGACAAAGCCAGCATGAAAATGGATAAAGGAAATTTTAATGATATAGATGACTGCAATTAGGGGTCAAGACAATAGCAAGAGGGGGCTGGAAAAGTAATAAAATGGGAAGAAGTCAAAAGGCATTTGGACTGCAAACTACAGACTGCCTTACCTGTCAGGGATTGATGTCTGAGTACAGGCAAAAAGAAAGGCTTGAGGGCATTCTTAGTGAAAGACCTGCTCTGGTAAAGTTTATATTTGAATCTAGAACAGAAGCTGCTGTCAAAAAGGGATAATTAGTAGGGCATACATAATACTGCATAATAACTATTGGAATCAATCAGAGGAGGTTTGAAAAGATTGAAAAGAGAGATTGGATAAGCAATTTACAAGGAAATGGTGGGAAGGCATATGTATGGCTCCCAAATTTGCAACAAAGTCTAGAAGATTAAAGATTTTTCCTTAGGTAGATGTCAAACAGTTGGAAGTGCGATGGGGAAGAAAGAGGTAACTGGGAACGTATGCTTTGTGAGTGTAATGAGTTGGCAAATTCCGAACAGAGTACTGTGTCAGAAATGTTGGGTGAGCAGATGGGTGTAATTATGGGAATTATTTTTTTAACTGGGATACAGGGTATGAATTGCCTAGATATAGTAAGGCCTTGGTAGGTTTAATGCTGGTGGCTGCCAAAAAGCAATTACTAGATATCAAAATCAAAGTCTAAACCAATTGTATTTGAAGTATTTAATATTGTAACAGAGATAAAAGAACTAAAAGTGGGATCTTTAGAAAAGGGTAGGAGCAAATTGCATAGAAAAATAAATTGTGAGAACAACACATGCACAAAAATGTTTTGAAGGAGGATTGAGGTTTAGGGGAAAGCAAGAATTTATCAATATATGGTATGTAGAATTGATGACAGATGTGATGTTTAATGTTTGCAACTGGGGATATGTTAAGATGGTTTGTTTTATTTTATATAAATGTATGTTTGTCTATGTCTTAAGTGATAATTGAATAAAGGTGTTAAAATACAATAAAAAAAGATCTAAAAGAAGTGTTAGTGATGAACAGCAGTAAGAAAATGTGTTACCAGCTCAAAACAGGATAGTTATGCACAGCTTCTGAAATACAGGAACACTCTACTTCCATTCATAGGACTTCCACCTTCAAAAGTGTTGTTGGAAAGGAAAATAGGAACAAAGTTAAAAGCATCTTCTGTCCTACTTCAGCCAGAAGAATTATGAAATGTCCAATCTGTGGGGCAAGCTGATCAACAGAATCAGAAATTTTACTATGGTTGATCAGCTACCACATCCTTTCCCTTTAGAAATATATGTGAATTTCAGCTCTGATATAATGAAAAAAATAGTATGTATATATTAATCCTGGCAGTAGTTTCACTTGCAGAGTGATGACAAATCTTATAATGCTCCCTGCCCCAACAGTAGAAACAGGTATAATGCAAAATTTCAGACTGTGCCTATATATTTGTGATTGTATGTGGTACAACCTTGCCCTTGTACAAAAGGAAATATGCATATTTGTTGTGATTTTTTTTTGCAACAGGTTACTCATTGTGGGTTGTATGTGACTGCGCTGCAAATGGCTGCCTCAGCCTCATTTCAATGGCTCACTCAGGAATATAACCTTCATGGCCAGGGTCACTAGCCAATTCTTTTAAGCTGGCAATGATGGTCTAACTGCAGGAAGTGAGTGAGCCTGGAAGCTGTCATTGCTGCTCATAAAGGCAGACTTTGTTTAAGGCTTTTGACCCTCCCCCTGTGAACTGCCATCATGTTGAATGTTGAGATAAGCTATGATGTGTGGTTTACTGAGAGCAGCCTGCCCCAGACGAAAAATGGGTATGCCCGAAGACCTACCCACTTACTCAATCCAGCTACCATTCTCTTCTCTGGCTCCACCAGAGCCAGATGAGTGGTTTAACCTTATTCTCACATTATCCCCAGAGAAAGGTGAGGAAGCATAGGCTTATCCTTCCTGCCCTACCCCTTGCATGCCTCAAACAGGCTGCTGAGCATCTAATTAAACTTGGGTCATCATAGTCACAGCTTTATCACTCTGTTTCACAGAGCTGACTGTTGTGAAATAAATCTATAGACATTGGTAGTCAAGATGTGGTTAAATTTTTAAATTTAACTGACATCTGGGAAATCAAAACTTAGGTTGTGCTTTCACTATGTTCATAAAAACTCATATCACCCCTTTGTGCCCCAAGTCTGCCCTGTCAATCTGCCAATTCTGATAGAGTACACTTACTTTCACTGTGAAAATGTGACATAAAAATTTAAAAATGAAAGCTGTAAGGATAGTTTATTCACAAACACCCTACCACACCCCACATATACACATACACTGCCCCTGCCATACCAGATCAATGACTGTCTAACTGTGATCAAATGACAGCAGTAACTGGTGACCTTCATCCACAGACTGCCTTCTGACCCCCATATTACAGTTATTTTATTGACCATATACACCTTGGGTGTCTGATTATGATTAAATGAAATAAACACATAAAATACATAAATAAACAATGACCACAGGTTTTTCAGTGCTGTCAGACACAGTACAGTCCACTCCAACCCCCCTCCATGCACACATACAAGCATTCTTTCTTTGTCCCTCAGAAGTAAGGTTGGTGGTCAGTTGATTTTAAATAAAGCCCACCTCCCACCCCACCCCTCAAAAAAGGATAAGCACTTTGTCTTTGTGTTTCTGTGTTTTGATTGTGCTGAAAATGAAAAAAAAAGAAAGAAAAATGGCCATGGTAATATATTTCAACTTGTTGCTCAGAGACACAGACATAGTTCTTCCTCCCCCAACATGTCATGTCAAAGATCATTCAACAGTGTTAGTTTGAATGCTATGTGCTTTTTCAAACTCCCTGCCACCTCCCAAAACAGCTACCTTCTGTGTGCCACTGATATCCACTTGTGATTAATATGAAAGTACCTGCAATAATGTATTCCTTCTCGTTGCTGTCATCCACATATGGATACTCTCCACCCACAGGAAGCTATATCAGTAATCATTTCACTGACTTTTCATTTCACATACTGGTTACACTTCCCCCACCCAAGACAATCATATCCAAAGTGTGATTGCAAAGAAAGTTAAAGAAAGAAGTTTACTTGCTACAGTCTTTCACACACACACACACATCTCCAAACCTCCTGTAATACACAGATCATTAGTTTACAAAATGAGTGGGTTAATTTTGTGGGTAGTGTATATTGTTAACACTGTCCACAAATATACCTAGTGTCTTGCCAATATATATAAAACTACCTATAAGAAAAAAATATACCTTAAGATCAAGAGCATCTGCTTCTTTTAACATCACAAGTAAGCACTGAGATGGTTATTTCAAGCAATTGATCCTTACCACTTATGTCACATTTGTTCAATTGTTGATTACCCACATTATCTTAATAAGGATCATATCATGACTCTGAGTAGGATAATGTAGGATAATGTGGGTAATTGCAGAATGAACAAATGAAAGAGATTTTCCCTCAGTTAGTTGCAGCATTCCATGTGCAGTCATTAATGATTGGGGTACCCCCTGCACCCATACATTTCTTAGGTGCCAACATCAACTTTGACTGTTTAACTGTAACCAAATGGCAACAGAGACCAGTCACTTTCATCCACAGACTGCTGTCTTGCCCACCACTGGCAGTCACTTTATGGAATGTGTGCAGCTCAGGTGTCTAACAGTGATCAAATGGAAAACAAACAAAGAAATACATAAATAATTCTAGCGTACTTCAGCTTACTACTCTCAGACACATAAATTCCAGTCCATTGCAACCCTTACCATACACACAGGCACATATACACAAATACACACACACAGACACGTGCACACTTTTTGGCCCTGAAAACCAGTTGCCTACCTGTCTCATCAAGAAACAGTCAATCACTTTCTGTATGCCTCTGTTTGCAAAAAAGAGTAAAGAATAGCAATGGCCACAATAATGTGCTTCATCATGTTGCTCATAGACACATGCAGTACCTCTTCCTTTCTGGAAATTCCATATCAGTGATTATTAAACAATAAAAGGCACAACACCAGGACTTGGAGACGGCTGTAGAATCCAGTATAAAAATCTTTATTCGACACAAGCATTTTCATGGGTAACCCCACTTCTTCAGATGTCTAATACATTTTTAAAAACAGCTCTTGGTTTAAATATACACTGTCTTAGGACACATAATTAAAACCAACCAATACATTGTTCTGAATGTGAACAAGCACTTTCAATTTAAAGCAACAGTCTACAAGGTGCATATCATTAACTGAACTAAAATTCTGAAATGTATGCATACACTTCTGAGAGCCTATTTATAAAAATATCTAGATTTTGATCCAGAATTGCATAATATTTCAGTTTACAATCACAGACACAAATTGTATCTGCACATATTTACATTTTCACTTGTGTTCTCCAAACAAGCCTGTAACAAGAAGTCAATTATTTATCATACAAACAATTCCACAGTGCATCATACTTAAAAAGCTGAATAGACTTCAACTTAGGATGCATGGATATATATTCATTTAATCCATGACCTCTATCAGCCCTTAATCTTACTATCCACTTGGCTTTGAGCTCTTCAGTGATGTTCCGTAGACCCCTTTCTTATATTCTCATATGTTCTCCCTATGACTAGAAATTTAAAGACATGTTCCATATCATTATTAATGTGTCTGGCCAAGGCATTCACTTTATTCTTTTTATGGATAGCATAAATGTGTTCACGTATTATTTCCTTTAGAGACCTTTCTTCCCTACATAGAAATAATGGCCCACTATGCAATGGGCCAAATAGACTAAATGCTGTTTCACAAGTGGCATTGATGTCAAACTCATATGTCTTTAACTGGTCTGGATGTTCAAACCTAGAAGTACTGTCCATATATTTACACAAATTACATCTGCCACATTTTTGTACCTTTTTCTATAGCTGACCTTATAGGGCCATGCTTCCAATCATTTACCGTAGGTTGACGTAACTGTCTCTTCAAAGATTTATAGTTCTTCAGTGAATACTTAGGTTTCACATCTATTAGACTACTGATATTCTTGTCTAGTCTTAATATATTGCAATGTTTCTCTATCACATTTTTCTACATCCATGCATCTTTGGAGTAATCGAATGATATTCTAGTTTGTTTAAACATTTTCTCTAATATTATCTTTCTGCCTATCACTATGACCTTCTCTAATGTCTTCACTCCTAGAAAAAATGGTTTAGCCTTTAAACATCTCTGTTTACTCACTTCCTTGATGCTACTCTGTATATCATTAATATGATACCCCCTTTCTAATAAATCACTATTAGTTTGCTCAACTTGATGAACAAAATCTTCATCTGTCACATTCAGTCTTGAAGCTCTATAGAGCTGATTCTGAATGACATTTCGAAAAATATATGGGAGGTGCATACTATCTTTGGCTAGTAAATGGTTTACATGGCATTCTTTCTTATGCAGACGAGTGACTACAGTACCATCATTTTTCTTTTCAACACTAACATCTAAGAAATTAACTGTTTTCATAGAGTATGTATGTGTGAACTTCAAAAATGTAGAGGTTTGATTGATATATTGTACAAACTCCTCTAGTCCCTCAATGTTGCCTCTCCACAAAATGAATAAGTCATCTACAAACCTCCTCAAAAAATAAACCCTGTCTGCATAGGGACCCTTCAATATGAACTTAGTTTCCCACAGTGCCATTACGGCATTGGCCTAGCTATTGGCACATGAGGTGCCCATAGCTACACCATTAGACTGCTAATAATAATCTCCCCCAAAACAAAGACATTGTTCTCTAACACAATGCTTAAGAGCTGACTTACTTGCTCTGTAATGTGTGAGTCAACCATGAACTTCTCCCTCAAAAAAAGTATAGATGCTCTCTATTCCTACATCATTCTGTATCACTGTAAATAAAGACACCACATCAAGGGTTACCATATATGTCTCCTGCATCACTTCAAAATCTCGTGTGTACTGAAAAAAATCAGTCAGAAAATGGTCTGTGTCTCTTAAAATATGATGTTTGTTGTTCATCTTAGGTCTCAAGAATTTCTCTAAGTATTTGAGGGAGATCATTATTGACAGTCTAATGGCATAACTATGGGCACCTCATGTGCCAATAGCTACACCAATGCTGTAATGGCAGTGTGGGAAATTAAGTTCATATTGAAGGGTCCCTATGCAGACAGGGTTTATTTTTTGAGGAGGTTTGTAGATGACATCTTCATTTTGTGGAGAGGGAACATTGAGGAACTAGAGGAGTTTGTATAATATATCAGTCAAACCTCTACATTTTTGAAGTTCACACATACATACTCTATGAAAACAGTTAATTTTTTAGATGTTAGTGTTGAAAAGAAAAATGATGGTACTGTAGTCACTCGTCTGCATAAGAAAGAATGCCATGTAAACCATTTACTAGCCAAAGATAGTATGCACCCCCATATATTTTTCGAAATGTCATTCAGAATCAGTTCTATAGAACTTCAAGACTGAATGTGAGAGATGAAGATTTTGTTCATCAAGTTGAGCAAACTAGTGGTGATTTATTAGAAAGGGGGTATCACATTAATGACATACAGAGTAGTATCAAGGAAGTGAGTAAACAGAGATATTTAAAGGCTAAACCATTTTTTGCTAGGCGTGAAGACATTAGAGAAGGTCATGGTGATAGGCAGAAATATACTATTAGAGAAAATAAACAAACTAGAATATCATTCTATCACTCTAATGATGCATGGATGTATAAACATGTGATAGAGAAACATTGGAATATACTAGACTAGACAAGAATATCAGTAGTCTAATAGATGTGAAACCTAAGTATTCACTGAAGAACTATAAATCTTTGAAGAGACAATTATGCCAACCTAAGGTAAATGATAGGAAGCATGGCCTTATAAGATCAGCTATAGAAAAAGGTACAAAAAATGTTGCAGATGTAATTTCTGTAAATATATAAAAAGTACTTCTAGGTTTGAACATCCAGACCAGTTAAAGACATATGAGTTTGACATCAATGCCACTTGTGAAACAGAGCATTTAGTCTATTTGGCCCATTGCACAGTGTGCCGTAGTTTCCATGAAGGGAAGACAGACAGGTCTCTAAAGGAAAGTATACGTGAACACATTTCTGCTATCCATAAAATGAATAAAGTGAATGCCTTGGCCAGACACACTATTAATAATGATATGGAACATCTCTTTAAATTTCTAGTCATAGGGAGAACATATGAGAGTATAAGAGGGGGGTATCTATGGAACATCACTGAAGAGCTCGAAGCCAAGTGGATAGTAAGATTAAGAGCTAACAAGAGGTCATGGATTAAATTAATATATACCCATGCGTCCTAAGTTGAAATCTAGGCAGCTTTTTAAGTAAGATGCACTGTGGAATTGTTTGTATGATAAATAATTGACTTCTTGTTACAGGCTTGTATGTGTTTTGGAGAACACAAGTGAAAATGTAAATATGTGCAGATACAATCTGTGTCTGTGATTGTAAACTTAAATATTATGACATTTTGGATCAAAATCTAGATATTTTTATAAATAGGCTCTCAGAAGTGTATGCATACATTTCAGAATTTTAGTTCAGTTAATAATATGTACCTTGCAGAATGTTGCTTTAAATTGAAAGTGCTTGTTCACATTCAGAACAATGTATTGGTTGGTTTTAATTATGTGTCATAAGAGGGTGTATATTTAAACCAAGAGCTGTTTTTAAAACAGCGTTGTCGCCTCATAGCAAGACGTTGTCCCGTTCGATTCTCAGCTAGAGCGTCTTCTGTGTGGAGGCATACGTGAATGGGGCGTGCCTTCGTTGAAGGTTGTGCGTCAGGGCTGGTAACCCGGTATGTAAAAATCCACTACCAATCATTAGTGGACCGGAGTTCCGCTGTGGCGACCCCTAACCGGGAAAAGCCAAAAGACACAAACAATTAGACATCTGAAGAAGTGGGGTTACCCACGAACGCGCTTGTGGCGAATAAAGATTTTTATACTGGATTCTACAGCTGTCTCCAAGTCCTGGTGTTGTGCCTTTTATTCTGCATTTGTTTTGTGTAGGACAAGTGAGTTATAAAGCTTTGGTGGCGGTTTTGTGTTTTTTACTTTTGATTATTAAACAATGTTGGTATAAATGCAATAAGCTTTCACACACACAGCCTGCCTTAGATAAAGTAGCCACATTAAACTGTTCCATATTATTGCTGTAATTCACATGTGGATTTTCACCATGACAACAAGCCATATTAATGATCTTTCCACTGCCTTTTACTTTCACACACAAATTAACTCTTCCTCTCCCCTTGAGCAATTATCTCTTGTGAACACATGGAAATTAAAATAAATAATGAGCATGATAATGTGTTTTCATTTGCTACTGTCATTCACAGCCATACCCTTGCCTAGTTCTGATCACTGTAATAAATAAATAATTCGTTTAAAATCTGAATGGATCACTTATATGGGTAGTTTGTACCATTGGCAGATACAGATATATCTGGATTGTATTTATAAAACTTGCTGTAATAGAAAAAAATTATGTCCCTGTTAACATCCCTAGTAAATGCTGCATACCTAATATTCATTCAGCAGTACATTCATTCATTTACAGATTGCCCACTTTATCATAACCAGAGTAGTACCACAACCCTATTTGGGATAAAATGCATATTCTGAAAAAAAAAAAAAAAACATATGAGTGATTTTTCTTTCTTTCTTTTTTCTCAAGCAGCAGCTTTTATTGGGCCCAGACAAAAGATAATTAAAGCTCACCCTTTATAGCCATGGGATCTGATGTTGTCTTTTCTGTCCATTCCTCAACCTTTGGGTTTTGGATCACACCCTGGATCCAACTTCAGTGACTTCTCAGACTTTGGATCCATACCTCAAGCTCCTACCATTACCCTTAATCCTCTCCCAAGCCCCCCTATATCTCAATTGCCACTGCAGCGATGAGATGTGGTTGATGTGGCTCAAGCTTTTTAGGACATAAGTGTTTTTCAGTTTTGATTTTGTTTCACCCTGTCTATGTTTTTGATCCTTTCTCTGCTTTTCCCCCTGAATTAATATATATATATATATATATATATATATATATATATATATAGATTATAGAGCTTTGTATCTTTAATTTTGTATACTGTATGTTTGCCTTTTTTTCTGCTTTGTGGGCCTCCTGCCTCCCCTTCTTCTAAGTCCATTCTACCATTGTTGATAGTTCTTTTCCCATTTGTTGTTGAGTGGCTTATTACCATTGCTGGTAATCCTGCTTAAACTAGTTTTTTCTACAGTATAATTCTTGGTTTTATTTTTTTGGTGTTTAGGATTTTTTTTGTCTTTCAGGATGTCTTACAAATCTACTGGCTTTACAAAATGTTCATTCATGTGTGCAGAAGATACCTTACTTGGATGCCCACTCCGAGTGCTTGTACTGTCTTGGGGCAGCACATCTTCACGTAGAGTTTGAAATTTGCTCTGGCTTTACCCAAAGAGCCTTGGTTGGGAGCAGGAACAAATTATTTTTTAAAGGTCTGTTGTCTTCCTTCTCTTGTTCAGTATCTGGATCTATCCCCTCTGTTCAGAAACCGGCAGAGAAACCTCAAAGTGAAAACAATGGTGTCGCCCGTCTGGTCAGGATAAAACAGACAAACATTCGTGGGTTCAGTTCAAGAAGCTTTATTGCACATAAACACATCAGGAATGAGGCTTTGTAACTTAAATAAACATATAAACAGACTGTCTACCACACTCATACATGTTAACTCTCTGGCTGTTCTGTCAAAATAGCACTGCTGCCTTCACATGCTCAGTATTTATATGCACGTGCTACATCTGGAAATGTTTCTTAAAGGTACATACACATGCTCTATTCTACAAAGAGAAGTTCAAAGATAAGCCAAGGGAGTTGATGAAGTAATCCCCTGACCGCTGTCCTTACTCAACTCTTACTTTGGCTCCTCTAGCCAAAATTTCCCTGACCTTGAATCCATCCACGCCTTTGGATTTGAAAAGGTTGGCTGCTAAGTCACCTACCTTTAGACATCCTCACTTCTCTCTGGAGATGATCTCATCCAGACTACACTCTCCATTTTTACAAGAGACTCTAGGTAGAGTTTCTAGACCTCCATCTATCTCTTCATCCTTCAGGCCTATCAGAATCCTGTCCGAAGCAGATGTGGACAGGATGATGAGAAAATTTCTCAGGACTCAAAGTTGGGAGTACTCCTAACTCCATCTCCAGTTGGACCCATGAGATTCAAACCAGCCCAAATATCCTTGGTAACTCCTACTCCGATCCATCCCTCGGCTTCAAAGGTACCAGATTCATGAATCCCGGGATTGTCTGGGTTAGATCCAAAAGCTTTGCCTTTGTCAACTCTGATGCCTTCTCTGATCCATTTGTCAGAGTTGGAGGGATCTCAGACCCATAGCTTTGGTGCTAGATTCAGGGGTAGGGGTTTCAAATCCAAGACTTTAAAGTCATTCCTTCCCATTGTGGGCTTTGGCACTAGATGGCTTGGCTCCAACTTGTGCATCAAGGTAGGATCATGGGGAAGTCTTGTATTTTTCCAGGCAGGCAGCTTTGGCTCTTACTGGAGTGGTCCTGGGCTTCCTATCAACTTCTGTTTTTTTGAAGCAGTGGAGAGGTCTGCACATGACTGAAGATAGGACATCCTTGCCCTCTCAGGCCCCACCTCCGCAATTGTCTGTCTTGGGACCTGAGTCTGCTCATTCATCTCATTGGGGCAGCAGGTCTGTTCTAGTCTTGACACAGTCCTTTTACAGGACTCTCCTCATACTTCTGAGTCCTCCTCAGATCATCCCCACAGGGAAGTTCCGTAAAGCATAAGTGCTTAACAGAAGACTGGAGGAGTTGGCATTTCTTGAGGCTTTTCGAACCAGCTCAGCTATGTCCTGGGTGGTACCCCCAGTGGACGTAATGGTGAACCTCATTTACTGTCAGGCTTGGAAAGATCTGGATATGACAGAACTCATTCCTAGAAAGCCAGACAAGTACCTAGTTGCACCCAAGGACATTGCCCATTGGAGCAGGGGCCCACCAGTTGACACCATGGTGCTTCCCACGTCCATCAAAAAAGGAACTTACTGAAGAAAGACCCTCTATTCACCTCCCTAACAGGAAGTCTACTGCCACGGACGGATTTGGAAAGCAAATGTTTGCCTCAGCGACATTTGCCCTATGGTCTCTGAATTACCTGGCATATTTTACAATGTTCCAGGGGGATTTGACTAAGGAACTTACCAAGTCTGTCTCAGGGTCCACATTGGCAAATGATAAAAAGACTGTTTCTTCACAACTGGCCACTCTTCAGTACTTGTCAGATGCC
The DNA here is from genome assembly GCF_019279795.1 of Protopterus annectens. NCBI lineage: Eukaryota > Metazoa > Chordata > Ceratodontiformes > Protopteridae > Protopterus > Protopterus annectens. The sequence goes on from NC_056731.1 coordinate 308,033,697, forward strand.
TCCATGCAGCTGATTTCCCATGCTACATAGGGCTTTTCATGAGTGGCAGGTTCAGGCATCACTATTAAGAGGCACACCTGGATGCACCTTTGTGACATAGCAGAGCCCTACAAAATATGTTTCATCAATGTACCTTTTTATGGCTTTGTCTTATTTGGACCCAAAATGAATGAGATACTCTTCAGGTGTGATCAAGATGAGAAAACCCTATCTACCTTAGGGGTACCTTTTTCTACCCTTCAGAAGATCTTCTCAAGAAACCAGAAAAGGGGTAGAAAGATGTGGTTCCAGAAAGCACAAGGCTTCTCTCAACATTCCTCTGGAGCTAGATCCCTCCATGGGAGGAGGAAACCCTAATGGTAGATGTTGCTCATGCAGCAGGGAGGCCCTGCAAAACCAAGAGTTCAAAGTCCCCTTTACTGAGAAGCCTTTCCAGTGCCACCAAATGGTTGCCCAACTGCTGAACTCTGGAGGGATTAGGGGTTGCTCATCTCTGCACCCGAAAGCCCATCACCAAAAATGTCTGGTTGCAGAGAATACTTACCAAAGGTTATTGCATTCTCTCTTTTCTCTTCCCCCACCCATTCACCCACCAAAAAATTCCCTATGTATCACCCCATCAGAAGAAGGAAGCAGCCTCAGAGATAGAAAATCTTCTAAGAAAAAGAGTCATCCAAGAGGTCCCACCAGACTAACAGGGACTTGGAGCTTACTCAAGAGTCTTTCTGGTGCCAAAGAAGATGGGAGACCTCAGGCCAATATTGAACCTAAGCCACGGTTCAGTCCATTCTCCCTGTTTTAAGGAATGACAATTGAATGTACTGGATAGATCTCCAAGATGCATACTATCATATAAAAATAGACAGATGATCCAGGAGATATCTTCACTTATGGCTGGGATCCGGTCACCTTCAATTCAGAGCCCTGCATTTTGGTCTCACCACAGCTCCCAAAGTGTTCACCAAATGTATGGCAGTGGTTGCAGCTCACCTGAGATTGCTGTGATTTCAAGTGTTTCCATACCTCGACTGTCCCCTCCCATCTCCCACCAGGCATCCACTGAAACATGCCAGAGACTACCTGCTGCATTTATGTCTACTCCTGGGTGTCACAGTTATCTATGAAAAATCTCAACTCCTTCCTACCCAAACCCTGGAGTTCAAAGAGGTTCATTTACAATATATACAGTTTCTCAAGTAGGTTATTTTCCTTAGTCCAGATTGTCCAAATTACAGCTTCATTTGACAAATATACTATCTCTTCAGTCACTACCAGTGAGGAGTCCTTTTGGGGTCAATGGCAGCCTCCATAACCCTTCTACCTTAGCAAGATACTACATGAGAGTAATACAGTGGACTGTAGCAGTAGAGTGGTCTATAAATCAACACCCCATGACATCTCCAATTCAAATCGCAAAGATCTGCCAACACTATGTATCCTGATGGATTCACACAGAAGATGCTTCACAGGGCCACCCATTCTTCTTCCATTGCCCAAGTCTACGATGACCATGGATGCTTCCCAGTTGGAGGGGGGGGGGCGGATTACCTGGGTCAGACAGTCCAAGGCACATGATCCCCCTTGGAGGCCAACCTTCACATCAGCATCCTAGAGATGAGGGCAATCCTTCTAGTGTTGTAGGCATTTCAAGACATCTTTTCTTGAGGACAATTGCCATACAAAAGGACATCATGTCAGTGGGCTGATACATCAACAAACAGTGAGGATCCCACTCTTACCCCTTGTGTCAAGAGGCAATGAGAGTGTGGCAGTGGGCAATCTCTTCCACCCGCTTTAGCAATGCACATTCTGAGGACATCCAGTGTTTTAGAGGACAGACTGAGCAATTCTATACTTATGCCTCATGAGTGGTCTGTCAGTCCGTCAGTGGTGGAACAGATTTTTTACCAATGGGGCCAGGGATGCTGCCACCTTTTTGCCTCTGTCCACAATTCCAAATGCAGAGGGAGAGTAACTGAGGGATGCTTTGCTCCATGATTGCCCCCCAGTCACTTTTATGCCTACCCTCTCGCACCTCTGATATCAAAGTTTCTACAGAAGCTTATCAACCAAAGAACAAGGTGATCCTCATTGCTCCATTCTGGCCTTGCCAAGTATGGTTCCCATTCCCTTGATCTCATCTGATATACCCTCCTTGGGTCTTAGGTCCCTATCCAAATCTTCTCTCACATCCCTCCAGCTACCTCACCCAGACATACAAGCCTTCAGCTTGACTGCTTGGTTTCTCCACTTCCAATGATGGCTAGACAATTCAGGCTTTCTTCCCACGTTTTACACATCCTTACTTCTTCTCAAAAAGACTCCACTAGGAAGATATACAAGAGCAAATGGAAACAGTTCTGTATCTGGGCTAACAAGAGAAATCTAGACCCCTTTAAATCACCCATTCTAGCAATTTTAGAGTTCCTGTATTCCATTTTTCATAATGGAGCAAGTTACTTTATAAAGTACAGGTAGCTGCAATCTCCAGTTTTCATGTAGGAAAAGACCATTTGTCCCTGCCCTCCCTTATGTTATGCAAGGCCTTTCTGAAAGGTACATTTTTACTCAGGCAACCTATCAAGGACCCCACCCATTATTGAGGCTTGACGATTCTTCTCCAGGCCATAATTCAGTGTCTCCTTGAACCCACAGCAAAAGCTGATTTAATTTTTTATTTTCTGGAAAGTCATTTTTCTGTTTGCCATTACATCTGGTAGAAGAGTTTTAAAACTTCAAGCTTTATCTTGCCGACCACCTTATATCATTTCTCATAATGACAGGGTTTCTATTATTGCCAACTCTTCCTTTCATCTGAAAGTAGCTTATGAATTCACCCTTAACCAGTAACTCCTGAATTCACCCTTAACCAGTCCATTAATCTACCAGTATTCTTTCCAAAATTCACCAATAAAGGAGAATATACTCTTCATTTCTTTGATGTACACATACAGCTGAAAATTTATCTCCATAAAACAAAACTCTCAGGAAATTGGACCAGTTGTTTATTTCATTTTCAAAAGCTAAGCTGGGACAATCTGTATCTAATGTTAACATTAACACGATGGCTCACTGAAGGTATTTCTTATGTTTGTAAACATAAAGGTGTGTCTTTACTAAGACCATAATGAGTTCATTCCTCAAGGTCAATTTCCACTTCCTCCACTTTCTTATCCAGAACTTCTGTAGATGACATTTGTGTTGCAACTACTTGATCCAATGCTCATACCTTCATAACTCATTACAAGTTGGATATCCTTTCTTGGAACAAGACAACATTTGATCCTGCTGTACTCTGAAATATCCTTCCATAAGACCATCCTGGGTTCATACTAGCTGGAACTATGTCCCAAAGGTTAAGGAATGGGTGAAAAAGACAACATCAGATGCAAAAGTTATGTACATAAATTTTGTTTTCTGGGTACCTAGCACAGACTTTGGTTGCATTGTTTGTATACAGCCAACTGAGTTTTAGTGTGCTTGCTTTTCCATAATCTGACTCCTTAAATTGTGCATACTGACAGCATTTGTATGGCATATCTGTCCTTGGTAGTAGGTTATGAATGGTGTGTAAACAAGTGAATTCCCTCATTTTGAATGTTTTTGCACATGATGGCTGTGGTAGTAAGGTGTGAATGTTGTGTACACAAGTGATTTGCACCTGGCAGTTGACAGAGAGGATTAAGAAGCTGCTAGCAAGCTGTTTCCTGTGATTTAGTGGTACAGGGTTTTATTCTGTCAGCCTCCATTGCCTAACTGTGTGACTCTGAGCAAGTCACTTAATCACGCTAAAATCCCAGGCTGAATCCGAAAATGGTCCATGAAGATGAGTGCTCTACCCTAGTAAAGAAATACAAATACAAATGTGGCCTTGTAGCTTAGGGGTTAGAACACTGGTCTAGTAAACTAGTGGTCATGAGTTCATCAAGGCCTCTGCTTGTTCTTTAAGATGTGAGTTTGGCATAATGGTTAATGTCTTCACCCCATAGACACAAGGCACAGGATTTGAATCTGAGACTGGGCTATTGGCTGGGCTTTAAATGGGTCTACTTTAATTAAACGAAAGCAGAATCCATCGAATACGAATCCGTTGACACATAAACAGCGAAATGTGATAACGTCAAACACACAAAACCGCGAAACTTAAACATTGAAACCGCAATAGTCGGCCAACCCCACCGCCCGTAACATACTACCTACGCAAACACAACAACAAAAAACACATACATACACTAACCAAAACCCTACTACTAACCCTAAATTAAAGCACCAAAATCCCACTTGTAACCCTACACTAAACCCCACATACACAACTATCCATGCATTATCCTTAACCCCTCCCTAACCCTAAGGTCCGTAACTACCGCACACTTACCCTACAGAACTATAACCACACAAAGTAAATATTCCACACACATACACTTAACAAAACCCTACACTAAACCTTACATACATTACCTATCTATGCACTTACCTTAACCCACACCCTAACCCTAAGGTCCGTAACTATCGCACACTTACCTTACGGATCTATACCGCCAACTATGACAATTCGACATTTCCAAATTTGCTATTTAGTGCATTCGATGTTTCCGCGTTTCGCTGTTTACGTGTCGATGGATTCGTATTCGACAGATTCCGCTTTCATTTAATTAAAGTAGACCCGCTTTAAATGGCCCTTCATGGCTGTTAACCTACTATTCATCTGTTACTGCCCCCATTTTGAATGTTTTTGCACATGACAGCTGTGGTTGCATCTTTGAGTGGACACTGGTATAGCTGTACATCATGTACTGGTTGCATTTTACTCCAGCACTTTACTGCACTACTCCAGTTTTAGTAGTAGATTTGCTTATTTGTACTTATCTCTGAGTTTCATTTGCATAAATACTTTAATTTTGAACTGTTCACCTCTAACAGTGTCTTTCAAGTATCATTGTCTAGGTCACTATTATGGTATTATTCTTATCACATATACAAAATTGTCTAATCCTTTATTTTTTACAATCTTTTTTTACTGCATGGTACTGTCATAAAGTACCCTTTTAGTATATAACTTTGCATGTTCATAGGTTCATAGGTTCAAAGGTAGGTACTAGGCTATCTGCCCGAAGGCATTTATAAGCCTAGCCGGAATGAGTTGGCTTTCACCACCCCCTTAGATTAGTTCCCTGTGCCTCTGTCCATTAGAGCCATTAAAGTGATTCCCGGGGTAAACTTTCTGTTTCCCATCCACTCGTCAAGGTTTCTCTTGAAGAGAGTTAGCGAGGAGCTCTGCCTAATGTAGATTGGAATCTTGTTCCAGAGCATAGGAAGTCTCTGGGACAGGAATTTATCCCTCCAGCATGTCCTATTTATTGCTGTGGTGAGGTTTAGATCTCTAGAGCATGTGGCTCGAGGGGGTATGGTTTTCTTTAGTGGAGAATGTCCAACAATTCTGGGTTGGACATGGCCTTGTATGTCAGGCAGAGATCACCTCTGAGTAGGCGGTATGCAACTGAGTACAGCTGGAGTTTCTTCAGTCAAGCTGCATTGGGCATATTCTTGAGGCCAGTGACCCTTTTGCTGAGGTACTTCTGTGGTCTTTCCAGTTGTTGCAGGTGTCTTGTAAGGTGCATCCCAAATGTGGTGTTGTGCTCTATGACGGGTCTGATGAGTGATGCATAGAGGGGCCCAATAACCTCTTTCGATCTGGATGCAAACCCTTTTGTGATTAGGTGGGCCACATAGAAGGATTTTCTAACCACTTTGGCAATGTGATGATCAAAGGAGAGGTTACTATCTACTTGGGTCCCTAGATCCCTTATTACGTCTTCTGTATTTAGGGGGCTACCACCCATGTGGTAGTTTGTGGGTACTTTGTTTTTTTCAAAGGGGATGACTATGTACTTTTTGGCATTTAGCTTGAGGCCATGGTTTTGATACCAGGTATCTGTTTCAGTGAGACCCTTTAGGAGGATATCTGTGTCAGCCGGAAAGTCAGTTATAGCCCCTAGTTTGCAGTTGTCTGAAAGCTTGGTCAGCCGTAGTCCTCCTGTGCTTACCTGTACCTCTGAGAAGTATATGCCAAAAAGGAGGGGTCCTAGGACTGAGCCCTGGGGAATGCCACTTGTAACCGGTTTAGAGTCAGACCTAGCTCCTGCAACTCTTACCATGTAGGTTCTGTCTGTGAGCCAGTTGGCAACCCATCTCGTGATATAGGGGTTTATGTTCAGGCTGGTGAGCTTGTCTATAATACCTGAATGGGGAATAGTGTCAAAGGCCTTTGCGAGGTCTAGCTAGGCTGTGTGGACCACCTTTCCCTCGTCTATAGCCTTAGTAACTGTCTCAAAGAAGTCCACCAGGTTTAGGAGGCATGATCTGCCCTTAACAAAGCCGAACTGGGTAGGGTCCAGTGTTTGGAGGTTCCCAATGTCTCTGTTAATGAGATCCATGATGATGCGCTCCATAGCTTTGCAGACCAAGCTAGTCAGGCTTATGGGGTGACAGTTCCCAGGGTCTGTTGTGGCTCCATCTTTGTGGAGCGGAATAACCATTGCTGTACACCACTCTGTGGGCACGTAGTCTGTGGAGAGGCTGAGTTTAAACAGTGTGTTTAGGTGAGGGGTTAGTTCATCTTTGAGCATGTGTAGGACACTGCCTGGGACACCATGTGGTCCCACTGATGCTGTGTTTTTGGCTTTGGAGAGGGCTGTTTTAACCTGAGTGTCTATGATTTCAGGGACACTACATTCTTCTGGTATAGTTATGGGCCCTTTTGGGGGTGAGAGGGGGGTGAAGTTTGCACTGAACCTGTCTGCTAGGATGTTGGCCATATCGGTCGGTTCAGTGTATTTTGTGCCATTCTGCACTAACTCTGAGCAGACCTGAGAATTGCCACTTAGATTCTTGACATAGCTAAAGAATGCCTTGTGGTTATCTTTGGAGTCCATGGCAATTTTTCTTTAGAAGCTAGTCTTGGATGATTTTATGAAGGAATGTAGTTTCTTGCTGATATTGATCATGGATGTCTTCCCTTCTTGGGATTTTACTCTTTTCTGTACTAGTTTCCTCCTCCAAATGTATAGCTTATTTATGGCAGAGGTCCACCAGACTGGTTACCTTTTCTTGGAGGAGTGAGTCTTGGTTTTGCTTGGGATAGCACAATACATGCATTTTTGTAGGTGCCTGTAGAGTGCATTAGTAAAGGATTTTGCAGCTTGGACAAAGTTATCCTTTAGCATGGGGGCTTTGAAACTTCCCACCTCGGTCTTAAGTAACGTGAAGTTTGCTTTTGAAAAGTTTTTCATGGTGGTTTTTTTGACCGGGCGTGGTGGAGAAATGTGGATATCCAGAGTGATTAGTTTATGGTCAGATCTAACCAGCGAGGGGTTGACCTCTGGTGTGGAACATCGGTCGCCCATGTTGGTAATGACCAGGTCCAATATGTTGTCACGTCTGGTTGGGGTGTTGACCAGTTGATCCAGGGCGTTTGAGTTTATAAAGTCTAGGAAATGTTGGGCAAGGGAGTTTGTAGTGGAGTAGTTCTCCCAGTTAATGTTTGGGTAATTGAAATCACCCACTATCAGGGTGTTTGGTAGGACTTTACATTTCCCAGTGTTTCCAGGAATGCGGAATGGGGGTCCTGGGACATGGTGGGTGATCTGTAGCAAGCTACAATTTGAATAGCAGTTTTGCTCATTGTTAGTTGCACATGGATGATCTCTGAAGCATCGTGCTGTGCCACTAACCTGCAGGTGTGGGTATCCTTGATGAATGTGGATATGCCCCCGCCTTTTGTATTTCGGTCTGGGTTTTGTGGCAGAAATGTATAGTATGAGTTGTAGCCTGGTAGTGCTGGGGTGCTCTCTGGAATCTTAAACCAGGTTTCTGTTACTGCACATATATCGATTTTCCCCATACTGAGGAGTGCCTCGAGTGCATGCATTTTGACTTCTGGCATTGAGTAGCATTACCCTCAGTGTTTTGTTACTTGTGCTATTTATGGCGGTGGGATTGTCTTTTGAGCCCTGCCTAAAAAAGGCACTATGGGGGTGGCAAGAGCTTTGGCCAGTATTTGAAAGCCTAAGGGTGACAGGTGCAAGCCATCTCTAGTGAAGCAGCGTGGCTTGTCGAGCATGTCATCCCAGGCTGACAGACACTGGATCCCCTTTGAATGACACCAGAAGCTTAGCCAATTGTTGAAATTGATAATTTTTTCTCTATACCGTGGTATCATTCTTGGTGAGGGCAGGATGCTACTCAGGGTCATATCGGCCTGGGCTATGTGATCAGACAGCTCCTCCATGTCTCTTTTCATGTAGTCCAGGGAGGTACGGCTCAGGTCATTCACACCAGCATGGACAATGACAGAGTCATATTTGTACTTGTTCTGGAGTGACCTGAGTGCTTGTTATGTGGTGGATCCTGGCACCTGACAGGCAGCTAACAACAACCTTCTCCTTGTTCAGCCTAGTGAGTGGGACATCAGTGTGCTTGACTATAGAGTCACCTATTATTAGTGTGTTGGGTATGTTATTTTGCCATAAGGGCTGTGATTGCATGGCACACTGGTTTTGTGAAGTATGTGTTTCATGGTTTGTCTTGGGGGGGTGGAAGTTGCTTGGATGTCTGCTTTGGAGGTCTCTGTTGCTTTCGCAGATTTTTATTTAGAGCCTCCGAGTATGTTTTCGTGTATTTATGTGTGTTTTTTGCCGATGGTGGTTTCATAGGTCTGTGTGAGACTGGTGATGTGATGTAAGTAATTCCCTTCTCCTCTTGACTGCCTGGTCCAGTCTTGGGTTGAGAGAGCTTAGCCTCCAGTCTGGCTGTATAATTGCATCTCTCGCATGTATTAGTGTTTGGTGGTAGGAGGAGAGGGTTGTCTGTGTACATGCGGCAAATGTAACATTGCCTCAAAATGCCCAGATTCACCAGTTGGACCAGAGAGTACACCTGAAACTGCCCTTTGGACATGCCTGGATAGGTACAGGGAACTGTTTTACTGATTGGCTGGTAAGGTCGAATAGAGAGCCTTGTCCTTTCCCTACAGTATAGGGGGGATCTAGTGCTAAGGTTTATTAGTGCTTGCTATGAGTTTTGAGCAAGTGCTGGGATGAAAAGTGAATGGTTTGAGTGCTTAAGTTAAATGTTTGTCTAGTTTCAAGAGAAAAAGTGAAGAGTAGACTTTGTGGAGCCAGGAATAGTTATACCCTAGCTAACCGGCGCTGCCCGGCGTGCAAATGCGGGTTTTATATCAGGGAAATGAAAGAGATAGAAATTAGCCCAAAATGGCCAATAAACTACTAATTTCTGGGCTGAAACCACTCCTCCAGGGCAGATAGGATGCTTAAAGTTACCCTCTCACAGTTTACAGAGAAACTTCCTTCTATCCAAGTAAGGTATGGGCAAACACAGAAACCTGTAACATAGCCCTGAATTCAGCACTAACCTGAAAACTGGACTGTACTAGCTTAGAAAGGCGAGAAAACAAGTATTTTTGCTTTTTTTTGTTTTGTTTTTTTTTCAGAAAATAAAGCAGATACAATCAAAAAACACTTTAAATGCACAGAAATGGCTATCACACTTGAGTGTGTAGCCTACAACAGTTAAACAGGTAATTTAAACACAAAAACAACTTTGTTAAAGTGCAGGCAGTAAAATAAGTACAATATGTAGCTGAAACAAGCATTTTAAATCACAGAAACTCTAGAAAATCTATGTTTTAGGCGGCATTAGCTAAAGGCAGCAAGAAAATGTAGAAAAATTATACTTAATCACTCCAAAGTCTCTCTTTTGTCTCTCTGCTGCTGTAGAACTCTGCAAGGCACCAGGAAGGAGCTTGCTGAGCTGTATACAAGCACAAAAACTTTGAAAAGGCAGGTTTTATAGCAGGGAAACGAAAGAGATAGAAATTAGCCCAAAATGGCCAATAAACTACTAATTTCTGGGCTGAAACAACTCCTCCAGGGACAGATAGGCTGCTCAAAGCTCCCTCTCTCACAGTGAACAGAGAAACTTCCTTCTATCCAAGTAAGGTATGGGCAAACACAGAAACATCATCTGCATTTTATTATTGTTATGTTTAGACTGTAGTCAATGTAATCCATGTTAATTCATGACTGAAGATTTAATAAGTGAAATAATTTGCATATCTGTAAGTCATGTCACAGCATTGATCAATTCACAGAATGCAGCCATTGTGTCAGTTCTGAAATATTTATGTAAATTTACATCCATGACAGTTATTCAGAAATGAAAAGGATACAGATACAAGCCATCATTAGAGATCACTGATAAAATGTGTTAAGGAAGATATTCCTGTTTATGGCTGTCTTCTTTAAAGAATCTAAACCCAGCAATAAAGCTATAAATCAAAAAATGTGACTTTATTTCATACTTAATATTTTTGTCACAGAATTCAGGCCTTGTGGCGTGGCTATATTGTTCGTAAATGGTACAGGCACTTGAGAAAAACGGTACCCCCAAAGGATAAAACATTAAGGAAAAGATTCTATGAAGAAAAGGTATGTTGCTGATTTTCATGTGTGTCAGACAGCTGTTTTCCATCGCATGAAAGGTATATAGTCCAGCATTCTGTTTTTAGACCCAGCTCAGTAACACGTGAGAATGCTAATGTGTTTGGGATTCAGTGCTACAGACATTTAAATGTTTATAGTGTGAGGAAAACCACTATTATAAATAGAATTCTGCCTTAATCCCCTTCTTATTTGTTAACATAAGCTTTATTACAGAAAATACAACAAGATGGTGCTGTATGAACTGAACAGTTAAACAAAGATGGGAAACTGAGAGAAAACAAAACAGCCAGGATGTAATGTCAGATCTGCTGAAAGCTATATATTAACATGTAGCAAGTATGTAATTCATATAACTGTATATTAGGCAGAAATTATGCACAGAGTAATGTTTTTGATGTTTTCTGGAAACATTTCTCAAGCATGCCATTTTGCATTCATTTTAACAGTGGGACCTCTCTAGTACCTCCAGCTGAAATAACTCATACTTTGGAGAGATGTATTCCTTTGTGAGTGTTGTTCAGTGCCCATCTTCTTTGTCCTGGCCATATTTTTCTCATGAGATACAAGATTATGTAATAGACAGCTGTATTCCTTTCTGAGTGTTGTTCAGTACACACCTACTTTGCCCTGGCCACATTTTTTTCATGAGGTACAAGATTCTGTAATAGGACAGCTTTATCAGTAACTTTTGCACATTTTATCAGCAACTTCATGCCTGCTGCCTTCGTTAAGTAACCTATAGTCAATTTGAACAGTGGCCTTGCTAGAAATAATCACTCAGTGCCCATATGCTTGAGCCAACAGCAGTGCTTGCTAGTCTAATGTTTTTGCAGCTGTTAGCCATTGATTCCCAGGAAGTAGTCATTGGGTTATGATTTCAGACTTCTTGAGAGCTGAGTAGAGGGGGACAATGACTTATTTTTTCCTGGATGAGAACCCTTTTATGATGAGGTGTACTACCTAGAAGGATTTCCTGACTACTGTGGTGATGTGATTATCAAAGGAGAGGTTACTGTCCACTAGAAACCCGAGGTCTCTTATCACACCTTCTGTGTTAAGTGGGCTGCTGCCTATGTGGTAGTCCATGGGTACAGGGTTTTTGCCAAAGGGGATGAGAATGCATTTTTTTTGGCATTGAGCTTGAGGCCATGGCTCTGACACAGGCATCAGTCTCAGTGAGGCCCTTTTTCAGGATGTCCAGGTCTATTGGGAACTCGACTATGGCACCCAATTTGCAGTCATCTGTGAACTTTGTCAGCCAGAGGCTCTCTGTGTTGGCTTGTACTTCAGAGAAGTAGATCCCAAACAGGAGGGGACCCAAGACTAAACCCTGTGGTACTCCACTTGTCACAGGTTTGGAGCCAGATTTGAAGTCCGCAATTTTTACTATGTGGGTTCTGTCTCTGAGCCAGTTGGCGATCTTGTGATGTACAGATTTATACCCAGCTTGGTGAGTTTATTTATGATGACAGAATGGGGGATGGTGTTGAAAGCCTTGGCGAGGTCAAGATAGGCTGTGTGGACTGCCTTACCCTCGTCCACGGCTTTGGTGACTGTTTCAAAGAAAGCGCTTACCAATTTTAGTGTTAATAATGATTTTATGCTCTGTTTACTGCGTGGTTGCTCCGTTTCTATACATTATTTTAAAATGCAAGAATAAAACTTTTTTTCAAATATATAGTGGCAATCCCTGAGTTTCCTAATATGGGACAAATGTAACTAGGTTGACACAGGAGTGCTGACAATATTCATTTGGGACATTAGTGAACTTACCCCAAGTTTGGTCTTATTATCTTGCTGCTGATTATAGCCGCATAAAGCACTGAGGCTTTCAAAGGCTTTACCACATCCTTAATTCCCAAGAGTTTTGTTAAGAGAATTGGGCAACAGGAAATGTGGCTTATGCCCCCAGTTTGAAAATTGGGACCTCCATAAAATATATTTAATTCTTAAATATTTTAAGACAAAGTTGTTGCTAAACTTCCATCTGTCCTTAAAGTGTTAAACAGGAAAAAAAAACATTTGCTTTCTGCTGATTGTTCTAAGTCATAGATCCATTTAATTCCCTTGTGCTGCCATTCATGGTCTGTAAGTGCAACCCCCATCTTCTCTTATGAGGGGACATCCCCAAATGGGAACAGCTGATCCCAACATACTATAAGGAGCTATCACCTTAACTTATTTTTAAGGGCTAACAATTATAATGTATACCATTGCCTGAGATGATTGATTAAAGATTTTAGAAACCATCTTTTGCCATGTGGAGTGTATGATTTCATAAGCTTGTTCTCCCTTCTGTCCCATTGGAGCATGCTATGAAGAGGGTAAGAAAAAAGTTGAACTTGCTTTATACTTCACCTCTTAACTACAATAATTTTCTGCCCTATCTAGTTCCTTCCCACACCTCAAGTTCTTTGAATTTCTTAGCACTAATCACATGATCTATTATCTATTTGACAAACCCACTAACAGACCTTTTCAAATGCTTGTGTTCAACAGCTTCTTTAAATAAATTGCTTTAGCATATCTACACACCATTGTGTGTTCTAATAAGAATGACTCCCACCACATCAGCATCATGAAGTTTCATAGAGGATTCATGCCCCAGTAATGGCTATCACTCCCATATATTCCAGATCACACATCCATATCCTACAGAATCAGAATATCTAACCTCCAGGGTCTGTACTGAGAATCCCGTTGCTGTATTGAGAGGGTAATTAGTTTGTCATCTGTGAAAGGGATAGGAATGATGCTGTCAATAACTAAAGAAGTGTGTAAATTCATATAAATCAAAGAAATAGTTCAGTCTGTTAGTAGAACCCCAACCTGGGATGATAAAGGTATACTTCGATTTATCAAGCAAGGACAAATTCTGTCCTCCCTCCTTGAAAACATTCCAAGATGTAGTGTGCTATTCTGAAACTGGGAAAATCATGTTTCTTAGGGAGTCAGAAGTAGCAATAAAGTCACCTGCTGTCATACACCCCTCCCCTCCTAGTGTGTCCAAATTTCCGAAATGCTTGGCAAAAAATCGGGTTCTTTTTTCTTTTGGTCACTGAACTCAATATACTGTAGTTCATCTGGGGTACTCTGGAGTCACAAGTATTCCAGAAGTCAATTAACTTCTTTATCTGCCACCTTCTGAGGCTCCAATCCAGTTATGCCTTTACTCCTGTCAGAATTTCTGATTCTGATCCCTGAATTTACTCAGTATTCTTATATGCCATTTTGCCAACTCACATTACTTACAAAAAAAAATGATATCATTATTAGTTTTGCTTATCCATTTATTCACTGCTTTCCACTGAAAAAGGGAAGTCAGACCCAGTACATTTATGGAACAGCACTTAGCCATAGTAAATTTAACAGGCAGCAAAATACAAATAACTGTGCAAAGGCAAATAACTAATAAAAAACAAGCAAGTGTCATTACAATAGACAAATATTTTAATGTAATCCTGGGCAGTTGGAAAACTAGAACAATAACATCCAGCCTATGCAACAGAAAAAAAAACAGAGGGACAGTTTATAGCAGTTTGCTGTTACACTATAGAAATATCGTAGGAAGAAGCAAGCCTGCTTGTGAACCATGAAAAATGTTGCCACTCGAGTTATCTGAGCTGCTGCCTGCACAAAAAATAATCAGATCTGAAAATGTGTGGTCTCATAAACTGGGGGAATACCAACAAACAACAGTTAGCACATATTTAGACCAGTGTATTACATGTCAAATCTTTTTTTAAATCATTATTGGTAGGTTTAGTGAATAGATACCGTTGATTCATAAATTTTTTGAACCATTTAACTAAAGAGATTTGCAGCTGGGAGAAGGATCTCTGGCTGTCTGTACTAGGATCTTATTCTGACATATCCATGACCTCCATTGGTATTTCTTCCACTTATAATTACTCCAAGTGATTAATTTTTGAGAAAGAGTTGTTAACTTTAGACTTTCTTGACAAGTTACTGTGGTTCATGGGAGTCTTCTCCATATTATCTGTGGTAGTGGGAATGTGAAGTTGAACACTGTTGTAACTGGTAATGCAGCAAAGTTCCCCAGCCTCTTGATTTTATTTTTCACCATGCTGTGGCTATATGTGAATTGGTGCATCATCTGCAGCCACACTAGACACCCATTAATAACTGCCCCAAACATCAGCTTGGCTTAGAGAAACTGCATCTGTGACTCAGGGCAGGTGAAAGTATGACTAACCTTTTCTATCTAACTATCAACATAGCTGGATACTTGAACAGAATAGTAATACCATTTTTATACAATAATGACAGAATAGTAACAAATGATATCCTTAGCTTAAGCATCCCCGGGACAAAATCTTGGAAAAGTTTGACTTGGCTATTGCATAATGTGAACGTTTTCCCCTTCTTGGCTGCTTTTAATGAGACATATTTTGTTCAGCTCATTCATCAGTCTAAAGAGCATTTGCCTGGATGGAGCCCCATCTCCCCTGGAGGGTTTTAACATGCTGTGTTATCTTTCGATTACAGTGGGTTAGGAAGGACTGATTTTGAATGAATTCATTAACCTTTCTTCCAAGAACTCACAAGAGTTGCTACACTTATTACTTTCCTTTAACCCTAACAAAATGCAGGTTGTTCCAACCATGTCTTTATTTGTGTGAAGAGTTCCCCGATGTTTTGCTGCTTGTCTGCTACAGCAACTAAACACTCCTGGATACATGTTGCTTGATCATTAACTGCTGTTTCTTAAAAAGTCTCTGGGACTTGCTTGAAGCTGCCATTCTCTTACTGTATGATCCTAGTGTCCTCTAAGATCTGAGCTATTAGGAACATTAATTTGTCCAGTTTAGAATTAAATGTCATTCCTTGGGGACCCAAACACCATTGCATCTGAGTTGCTGATCTTTTTCATTACCTCTGATATCATTCACCTTCTCTAGCCTGCTGAGGAAGACCATATAATAGAGACAATTACCTTAAACTAGTCATTAAATATCTATAGAAGGTGCCAGTGATAATTAATTCAGGTGAGATTGATTTACTTCAGAAGCTTTTTTCTGGAACTCCACACAAATGCTGATCATACCAAACTGGCAAACTGTAAATTCCCCAGATGTCATACAGATATGAGGTCTCCAATAAGTAGAGCTATTAACTGCACACCACAACAATCATTTCACGCCTTTTTTCCTTATGTTTTACAAGACAGTTTCAAAGAAAAATGTCTCTTTTTTCATGTCTCCCCTCATTTGCCTCTACTCCACAAGGTATTACACTAATCAAAACACAAAATGGTCAGAATAATTTTGATAGATCCTGCTGAGCCAAGATGATTGTGGTA